>NC_072453.1:19020671-19100671 GCF_027596085.1 Anoplopoma fimbria
ATCCCTAACCCTAACCCTAACCCTAACCCTAACCCTAACCCTAACCCTAACCGAAAAAAAGTTTGTAGGATCTTCAGAAAAAATGTTATTCAAAAAGGCGTCTTGATCCTTTTTCATTTTTTGCCTGTTTCACCCCCTTCCCGAAGTCCTACAGACTCGGGGTCGGTACCATTCGATCGGGCTTGGCCTAATTAGTGGGGGCGGAGACCGTTTCAAGGCTCTACCACATTCGGAAGAGGGTGTATTTTCAAAAAGGATCAAGAATCTGTGGTTTTCATCCCTTATCCTAACCCTAACCCTAACCCTAACCCTAACCCTAACCCTCTACCCCTAAAAACACTTAGGCAACCCTAACCCTAAAAAACCCTAACCCTAAGTCTATGGCACCCTAATCCCTAAAACCCTAGAGACTCGGGGGTAACCCTAACCATTGGAAAGGCCTAACCCTACTTACTATAGATGTACGTTAGAAAAAAAGTTTGTAGGATCTTCAGAAAAAATGTTATTCAAAAGGCGTCTTGATCCTTTTTCAATCCCTAACCCTAACCCTAACCCTAACCCTTCCCGAAGTCCTACAGACTCGGGGTCCCAATGATCGGGCTTGGCCGAATTAGTGGGGGCGGAGACCGTTTCCAAGGCTCTACCACATTCGGAAGAGGTGTATTTTCAAAAAGGATCAAGAATCTGTGGTTTTCATCCCTTATCCCTAACCCTAACCCTAACCCTAACCCTAACCCCTAACCCTAACCCTAACCCTAACCCTCTACCGAAAAAACACTTAGGCAAATTTTCGGAAAAAAATTAACATGGGGAGTCTATGGCAGCTATATCACAGGAAGGACCTAGAGACTCGGGGGTAGTACCATTGGAAAGGCCGTGCCCTACTTACTATAGATGTACGTTAGAAAAAAGTTTGTAGGATCTTCAGAAAAAATGTTATTCAAAAAGGCGTCTTGATCCTTTTTCATTTTTTGCCCGTTTCACCCCCCCTCCCGAAGTCCTACAGACTCGGGGTCGGTACCATTCGATCGGGCTTGGCCGAATTAGTGGGGGCGAGACCGTTTCCAAGGCTCTACCACATTCGGAAGAGGGTGTATTTTCAAAAAGGATCAAGAATCTGTGGTTTTCATCCCTTATCCCTAACCCTAACCCTAACCCTAACCCTAACCCTAACCCCTAACCCTAACCCTAACCCTAACCCTCTACCGAAAAAACACTTAGGCAAATTTTCGGAAAAAATTAACATGGGGAGTCTATGGCAGCTATATCACAGGAAGGACCTAGAGACTCGGGGGTAGTACCATTGGAAAGGCCGTGCCCTACTTACTATAGATGTACGTTAGAAAAAAGTTTGTAGGATCTTCAGAAAAAATGTTATTCAAAATATGTCTTGATCCTTTTTCATTTTTTGCCTGTTTTCATCTTCCCGAAGTCCTACAGACTCGGGTCGGTACCATTCGATCGGGCTTGGCCTAATTAGTGGGGGCGGAGACCGTTTCCAAGGCTCCTACCACATTCGGAAGAGGGTGTATTTTCAAAAGGATCAAGAATCTGTGGTTTTCATCCCTTATCCTAACCCTAACCCTAACCCTAACCCTAACCCTAACCCTAACCCTCTACCGAAAAAAAAACACTTAGGCAAATTTTCGGAAAAATTAACATGGGGAGTCTATGGCAGCTATATCACAGGAAGGACCTAGAGACTCGGGGGTAGTACCATTGGAAAGGCCGTGCCCTACTTACTATAGATGTACGTTAGAAAAAGTTTGTAGGATCTTCAGAAAAAATGTTATTCAAAAAGGCGTCTTGATCCTTTTTCATTTTTTGCCCGTTTCACCCCCTTCCCGAAGTCCTACAGACTCGGGTCGGTACCATTCGATCGGGCTTGGCCGAATTAGTGGGGCGGAGACCGTTTCCAAGGCTCTACCACATTCGGAAGAGGGTGTATTTTCAAAAAGGATCAAGAATCTGTGGTTTTCATCCCTTATCCCTAACCCTAACCCTAACCCTAACCCTAACCCCTAACCCTAACCCTAACCCTAACCCTCTACCGAAAAAAACACTTAGGCAAATTTTCGGAAAAAATTAACATGGGGAGTCTATGGCAGCTATATCACAGGAAGGACCTAGAGACTCGGGGTAGTACCATTGGAAAGGCCGTGCCCTACTTACTATAGATGTACGTTAGAAAAAGTTTGTAGGATCTTCAGAAAAAATGTTATTCAAAAAGGCGTCTTGATCCTTTTTCATTTTTTGCCCGTTTCACCCCTTCCCGGGAGTCCTACAGACTCGGGGTCGGTACCATTCGATCGGGCTTGGCCTAATTAGTGGGGCGGAGACCGTTTCCAAGGCTCTACCACATTCGGAAGAGGGTGTATTTTCAAAAGGATCAAGAATCTGTGGTTTTCATCCCTTATCCTAACCCTAACCCTAACCCTAACCCTAACCCTAACCCTAACCCTCTACCGAAAAAACACTTAGGCAAATTTTCTAAAAAATTAACATGGGGAGTCTATGGCAGCTATATCACAGGAAGGACCTAGAGACTCGGGGTAGTACCATTGGAAAGGCCGTGCCCTACTTACTATAGATGTACGTTAGAAAAAGTTTGTAGGATCTTCAGAAAATGTTATTCAAAAAGGCGTCTTGATCCTTTTTCATTTTTTGCCCGTTTCACCCCCTTCCCGAAGTCCTACAGACTCGGGGTCGGTACCATTCGATCGGGCTTGGCCGAATTAGTGGGGGCGGAGACCCTTCCAAGGCTCTACCACATTCGGAAGAGGGTGTATTTTCAAAAAGGATCAAGAATCTGTGGTTTTCATCCCTTATCCTATCCTAACCCTAACCCTAACCCTAACCCTAACCCCTAACCCTAACCCTAACCCTAACCCTCTACCGAAAAAACACTTAGGCAAATTTTCGGAAAAAATTAACATGGGGAGTCTATGGCAGCTATATCACAGGAAGGACCTAGAGACTCGGGGTAGTACCATTGGAAAGGCCGTGCCCTACTTACTATAGATGTACGTTAGAAAAAAGTTTGTAGGATCTTCAGAAAAAATGTTATTCAAAAAGGCGTCTTGATCCTTTTTCATTTTTTGCCCGTTTCACCCCCTTCCCGAAGTCCTACAGACTCGGGTCGGTACCATTCGATCGGGCTTGGCCTAATTAGTGGGGCGGAGACCGTTTCCAAGGCTCTACCACATTCGGAAGAGGGTGTATTTTCAAAAAGGATCAAGAATCTGTGGTTTTCATCCCTTATCCTAACCCTAACCCTAACCCTAACCCTAACCCCTAACCCTAACCCTAACCCTAACCCTAACCCTCTACCGAAAAAACACTTAGGCAAATTTTCGGAAAAAATTAACATGGGGAGTCTATGGCAGCTATATCACAGGAAGGACCTAGAGACTCGGGGTAGTACCATTGGAAAGGCCGTGCCCTACTTACTATAGATGTACGTTAGAAAAAAAGTGTGTAGGATCTTCAGAAAAATGTTATTCAAAAAGGCGTCTTGATCCTTTTTCATTTTTTGCCTGTTTCACCCCCTTCCCGAAGTCCTACAGACTCGGGGTCGGTACCATTCGATCGGGCTTGGCCTAATTAGTGGGGGCGGAGACCGTTTCCAAGGCTCTACCACATTCGGAAGAGGGTGTATTTTCAAAAAGGATCAAGAATCTGTGGTTTTCATCCCTTATCCCTAACCCTAACCCTAACCCTAACCCTAACCCTAACCCCTAACCCTAACCCTAACCCTAACCCTCTACCGAAAAACACTTAGGCAAATTTTCGGAAAAAATTAACATGGGGAGTCTATGGCAGCTATATCACAGGAAGGACCTAGAGACTCGGGGTAGTACCATTGGAAAGGGTGCCCTACTTACTATAGATGTACTTAGAAAAAAGTTTGTAGGATCTTCAGAAAAAATGTTATTCAAAAACGTCTTGATCCTTTTTTCATTTTTTGCCCGTTTCACCCCTTCCCAAGTCCTACAGACTCGGGGTTGGTACCATTCGATCGGGCTTGGCCTAATTAGTGGGGGGGAGACCGTTTCCAAGTCTCTACCACATTCGGAAGAGGGTGTATTTTCAAAAAGGATCAAGAATCTGTGGTTTTCATCCCTTATCCTAACCCTAACCCTAACCCTAACCCTAACCCTAACCCTAACCCTCTACCGAAAAAACACTTAGGCAAATTTTCGGAAAAAAATTAACATGGGGAGTCTATGGCAGCTATATCACAGGAAGGACCTAGAGACTCGGGGGTAGTACCATTGGAAAGGCCGTGCCCTACTTACTATAGATGTACGTTAGAAAAAAGTTTGTAGGATCTTCAGAAAAAAATGTTATTCAAAAAGGCGTCTTGATCCTTTTTCATTTTTTGCCCATAAATATTTATTCCCGGGAAGTCCTACAGACTCGGGGTCTAAATTATTCGTTCGGGCTTGGCCGAATTAGTGGGGCGAGACATATTTCAAGGCTCTACCACATTCGGAAGAGGGACCTGAAAACATCAAGAATCTGTGGTTTTCATCCCTTATCCCTAACCCTAACACTAACCCTAACCCTAACCCCTAACCCTAACCCTAACCCTAACCCTCTACCGAAAAAACACTTAGGCAAATTTTCGGAAAAAAATTAACATGGGGAGTCTATGGCAGCTATATCACAGGAAGGACCTAGAGACTCGGGGTAGTACCATTGGAAAGGCCGTGCCCTACTTACTATAGATGTACGTTAGAAAAAAGTTTGTAGGATCTTCAGAAAAAATGTTATTCAAAAAGGCGTCTTGATCCTTTTTCATTTTTTGCCCGTTTCACCCCTTCCCGAAGTCCTACAGACTCGGGGTCGGTACCATTCGATCGGGCTTGGCCTAATTAGTGGGGGCGGAGACCGTTTCCAAGGCTCTACCACATTCGGAAGAGGGTGTATTTTCAAAAAGGATCAAGAATCTGTGGTTTTCATCCCTTATCCTAACCCTAACCCTAACCCTAACCCTAACCCTAACCCCTAACCCTAACCCTAACCCTAACCCTAACCCTCTACCGAAAAAAACACTTAGGCAAATTTTCGGAAAAAATTAACATGGGGAGTCTATGGCAGCTATATCACAGGAAGGACCTAGAGACTCGGGGGTAGTACCATTGGAAAGGCCGTGCCCTACTTACTATAGATGTACGTTAGAAAAAAGTGTGTAGGATCTTCAGAAAAAATGTTATTCAAAAAGGCGTCCTTGATCCTTTTTCATTTTTTGCCCGTTTCACCCCCTTCCCGAAGTCCTACAGACTCGGGTCGGTACCATTCGATCGGGCTTGGCCGAATTAGTGGGGGCGGAGACCGTTTCCAAGGCTCTACCACATTCGGAAGAGGGTGTATTTTCAAAAAGGATCAAGAATCTGTGGTTTTCATCCCTTATCCTAACCCTAACCCTAACCCTAACCCTAACCCTAACCCTAACCCTAACCCTCTACCCCTAAAAACACTTAGGCAAATTTTAACCCTAAAAAAAATTAACATGGGGAGTCTATGGCAGCTATATCACAGGAAGGACCTAGAGACTCGGGGTAGTACCATTGGAAAGGCCTAACCCTAACTTAACTATAGATGTAACGTTAGAAAAAGTTTGTAGGATCTTCAGAAAAAATGTTATTCAAAAAGGCTCTTGATCCTAACCCATTTTTTGCCCGTTTCACCCTTCCCAAAGTCCTACAGACTCGGGGTCGGTACCATTCGATCGGGCTTGGCCGAATTAGTGGGGCGGAGACCGTTTCCAAGGCTCTACCACATTCGGAAGAAAGTGTATTTTCAAAAAGGATCAAGAATCTGTGGTTTTCATCCCTTATCCTAACCCTAACCCTAACCCTAACCCTAACCCCTAAACCCTAACCCTAACCCTAACCCTAACCCTAACCCTAACCCTAAACCCTAACCCTAACCCTAACCCTCTACCGAAAAAACACTTAGGCAAATTTTCGGAAAAAATTAACATGGGGAGTCTATGGCAGCTATATCACAGGAAGGACCTAGAGACTCGGGGGTAGTACCATTGGAAAGGCCGTGCCCTACTTACTATAGATGTACGTTAGAAAAAAGTGTGTAGGATCTTCAGAAAAAATGTTATTCAAAAAGGCGTCTTGATCCTTTTTCATTTCTTGCCCGTTTCACCCCCTTCCCGAAGTCCTAGAGACTCGGGGTCGGTACCATTCGATCGGGCTTGGCCTAATTAGTGGGGGCGGAGACCGTTTCCAAGGCTCTACCACATTCGGAAGAGGGTGTATTTTCAAAAAGGATCAAGAATCTGTGGTTTTCATCCCTTATCCTAACCCTAACCCTAACCCTAACCCTAACCCTAACCCCTAACCCTAACCCTAACCCTAACCCTAACCCTAACCCAATGGCAGCTACATCAAAGGAAGGACCTAGAGACTCGGGGATGGTACCAATCGATCCGCGGTGGACTCATTAGTGGGAGTAGAGACCACTTACAAGACGGTAAGACCTTCATGAAAAAAGTTATTCACGAAAAACCAATATTTTATTGGGTTTCGAACCATTCCCAAGGTCCTAGAGAGTCGGGGTTGGTACCATTCGATCGGGCTTGGCCTAATTAGTGGGGGCGGAGACCGTTTCCAAGGCTCTACCACATTCGGAAGAGGGTGTATTTTCAAAAAGGATCAAGAATCTGTGGTTTTCATCCCTAACTTATCCTAACCCTAACCCTAACCCTAACCCTAACCCCTAAACCCTAACCCTAACCCTAACCCTAACCCTAACCCTAACCCTAAACCCTAACCCTAACCCTAACCCTCTACCCTAAAAAACACTTAGGCAAATTTTCGGAAAAAATTAACATGGGGAGTCTATGGCAGCTATATCACAGGAAGGACCTAGAGACTCGGGGGTAGTACCATTGGAAAGGCCGTGCCCTACTTACTATAGATGTACGTTAGAAAAAAGTGTGTAGGATCTTCAGAAAAAATGTTATTCAAAAAGGCGTCTTGATCCTTTTTCATTTTCTGCCCGTTTCACCCCCTTCCCGAGGTCCTAGAGACTCGGGGTCGGTACCATTCGATCGGGCTTGGCCTAATTAGTGGGGGCGGAGACCGTTTCCAAGGCTCTACCACATTCGCAAGAGGGTGTATTTTCAAAAAGGATCAAGAATCTGTGGTTTTCATCCCTTATCCTAACCCTAACCCTAACCCTAACCCTAACCCCTAAACCCTAACCCTAACCCTAACCCTAACCCTAACCCTAACCCAATGGCAGCTACATCAAAGGAAGGACCTAGAGACTCGGGGATGGTACCAATCGATCCGCGGTGGACTCATTAGTGGGAGTACAGACCACTTACAAGACGGTAGGACCTTCATGAAAAAGTTATTCACGAAAAACCAATATTTTTTCATCCCTATTCCCTAACCCCCTAACCCTAACCCTAACCCTAACCCTAACCCCCTAACCCTAACCCTAACCCTAACCCTAACCCAAACCCTTCCCCAAAAATTAACATGGGGAGTCTATGGCAGCTATATCACAGAAAGGTGCTAGAGACTCGGGGTTGGAAAGCCCATGCCCTAGTTACTATAGATGTACACTAGAACCAAGTTTGTAGGATCTTCAGAAAGAATGTTATTCAAAAAAGCGTCTTGATCCTTTTTCATTTTTTGCCCGTTTCACCCAACTTCCATCACTTGAAGGGTGTTATAGAGAAATTGGAACCAAACCCTGCCATCGAGAAAGTTGTGTTATCGGCAGGCCTCAACAACTGCCTTTCCAGGCAGACTTCCATCACCTCCTGGAAACAACTGCAACAGCTTTTAAAAATGACAGGGACAAACTTCCCAAATGCTACATTATATATTCCAGTCATAAACTTCTCAGATAGGCTGGAAAGGGACCAACAGGCCCTCCTCCACAGATTAAATGAAACCATTCAGGAGAGATGCAACCACCTACCTGCTCTCGACAGTTTGCAGTTCCACACGCAGCCCAGTGACCCGGTCCATTGGACCGCAGAGACAGCTGACAGCATCCTCCATCAATGGCTGGTACAGTTAAACATGTGAGGGGAGAACAGAGTCATGACACAACTCCCCTGGTGAACATTACCAACCTCTCGGCATCTTTTAAACTATCTGGAATAGAGAGGGAGGTGCTAGAGAGGGGCCTCACTTTTATCCCAACTCCAAAACAGCCAGACCGTATGGAGCTATACAGAGACCTGCATATCTACCATAGGAGACTCAAACTTTTGGATCATTTTAATTATGAGACTAATTTTGTTAAAACACCATTCACTAATCCCTCCACATGGGAACCTAGATCGGAAACTGTCTCGTCCCCAATCAGAATCAGAATGTTTGTGGTGATTGGTTTGTGGGTATTTCAGCCCGGTGTGCCTTATAGTCTCTGCCAGATCGTGCCAGTTAATACCTGAGCCTTTCCAGCGTTTAGTAAGTTTTGTTATACTCTGTTTGCCTGTGATTTCTTTGCCCTGTTTTGATTCTGTGTTTTGGATACCTTTGCCTTGGACTCTGTTCTGACTTTTGGATTTTTGACCTCTGCCTGCCTATTGACTACGAGACTGTTTTTGCCCTTTGGATTGTTGCTCGAGATCTTTATTAAATCTACTCTGAACCAAGAGCTGTGTGTCTGCTAGTGGGTCCTTTTCTACTGAATCCTTAACACACCTAGGCAGTAACCCAGAGATTGTTATAAAACCAGCTGCTAAAGGTTCTCAAATTGTAATTATGGATAGGGTGCAGTACTTACAGGAGGCAGACAGACAGTTAAGCAACGTCAAACACGATGCTCCACTGCCTCACCTGATTCAACCTGGAACACAGAAAAGGATACAGGAAGTAGTATCAGAATTATTCAGAACAGACTAACAAAATAAACAAATGATTTATCTGTTTGGACCAGGCATCCCCAGACCGAGACAGTTCTATCTCCTCCCAAAGATACACAAAGCCCCAGAGAAGTGGACAATCCCTTTTAGAATTCCATGTGGTCGGCCTATTGTAAGTGACTGTGGCTCAGAGTCCTACCGTGTTGCAGAGTACATTGATTCGTTTATCAACCCTCTTTCACAAAAACATGCCAGTTATGTGAAAGACACGTATGATTTTGTGGATAAACTAAAGAGCTTGACTACATCAAAAGATGCATTCCTCCCTTCCATAGACATAAATTCACTCTATACTAACATTGACACGGCTCTGGGCCTACAGTCGGTTCGAAATGTTTTTAACAAATATCCTGATTTTAAACGGCCGGATGAAGCCATTTTAAAGTTATTGGAACTAAGTCTAACAAGGAATGATTTTCAGTTTAACGAAAAGTACTATCTCCAGATCCACGGCACAGCTATGGGCAAAACATTTGCCCCATCTTTTGCCAACCTGTATATGTGCTTTTGGGAGGAAACAGCTTTTATCAAATGCAAAACCCTGCCATTACTATACTACATATTTGGTATCTGGGGTAACTCTATCACAGAATTTGAAAACTTTTTAGTGGTTTTGAACTCACAACATCCTGCCATTACGATCACACACAATATACAAAAGGAGAAATTGGAGTTTTTAGACAAGTGTTTTTTATTCCAGGGATCGGAGAAACCAAATAATTGGCAACCAGAGTGTTTTTAAAAGAAACTGACAGGCATGCTCTCCTCCACAAATCCAGTTATCATCCCAAACACACATTTAGGGGCATAATAAAATCACAATTACTTCGGTTCCATAGAATCTGCAGCTTTCCAGAGGACGTGGAAAAGGCCACACAAACGCTTTTTCAGCCTTAAAACCACAGGGCTATTCGAAAAGGTTCCTGAGGGAGATAAAAGCAGAGGTCAAGCAGGCATTCAAGGACAAGGGCCAGCATACAGCAGAACAGGAGAACTGTATTTTAATACCGATGGTAACAACCTACTCGCATACCTTAGCCTGCCTCAGCTCCAGTTTTAAAATTCACTTTCAGCAGGCTCAGAATGAGTGTGAGGCCCTGAGAAATTTTAAAGTAATCTCTGCTTTTAGGAGGAACAAAAACCTGAGAGATATTTTAGTACACTCCAGTCTCACCAAGAGGTCCAAGAGAGTTTCCCTGCAGGAGAACCATCATAGCAATAAATACATAGGCAACAAATATTCGGGTCTAGGAGCACCTATTTGGCAGAAGGTCAGCCTCAAGACAGCCAATGTGGTATATGCCATCAGATGTTCTCTCTGCAAAAAACTATACATAGGGGAGACACAGAACACATTAGAGTGCAGACTGAAACAACCCATACATCTTATTAAAAAAGGTGACAGAGCCACGGTTTTATATCTACATTTTAAAGAACATGGTTTTAGTCATTTTTTTAATCATATATATATATATATATATATATATATATATATATATATATATATATATATATATATACATATATATGTATATATGTATATAAATATATATGTAATATATATATATATATATATATATATATATATATATATATATATATAATATATATATATATATATATATATATATATATGTGTGTACACATAGCCTCCCTCCAGCAGGGGGCGCTCCCCTCTAGAGGAGGTTCTTCTTCTTCTCTGGAGGAGGTTCTTCTTCTTCTCTGGAGGAGGTTCTTAGTCAGACTCAGCAGCTCGTTCAGTCTCTGCGAAAAGATGTCGGACACAGAAGGTGAGTCCTCCACGTGCTGCTGGAACTGACCGTTTACACTTTAACACACATGTGTATATGTATGTATATATGTATTTATATATATATACATGTATGTATATATGTATTTATATATATATACATACATATATATATATGTATATACATGTATGTATGTATATACATATATATACATATACACATGTATATACATACATACATGTATATACATGTATGTATATACATATGTATGTATATACATATATGTATATATATATATACATATATATATATATATATGTATATATATATACATATGTATGTATATATATATATATATATATATATATATATATATATATATATATGTATATATATATACATATATGTATATATATATATACATGTATGTATATATATATACTATATATATATATATATATATGTATATACATACATGTGTGTATATATATATATATATATGATATATGTATGTATGTATATACATGTGTATGTATGTATATATATGTATATACATACATATATGTATATACACACACGTGTGTGTATATATACAATATATGTTTATATATGTATATAAACATATATGTATATACTCTGAAGTAACGGGTCCGTTTACACTTTAACATGTTTATATATGTTGATATATATTTATATATGTTGATATATATTGTTCTCAGCTAATGGAGGATCATCTTATTGATTATTGTAATTTCCCCAGTGTGGGACTAATAAAGGCTTAATTATCATCATTATTATTATTATTATTATCATATTATTATCATTTATTATTATCTTTATCTTAATCTTCTTCGTCTCTGGTCGGCGGTTCTCCTCCAGAGACGTGTTTTATGTTAAAGGTTATATATGTGTGTGTTTTATGTTGAAGGGTTATATATGTGTGTGTTTTATGTTAAAGGGTTATATGTGTGTGTTTTATGTTGATGTTAAAGAGCTTTTATGTCACGGGCCGCGGCAGGACGCACGTGATGTTAGCTTTATATGTGCTGTTGATGACTGATCAGCTGTATCGATCACAGTGTGCTGTTGATGACTGATCAGCTGTATCGATCACAGTGTAGTGTAGTGTTATCTAATGTAATATAATGTAATATAGTGTAACGTAATGTAACGTAATGTAATAGTGTAACAGCAGGTCCTTCATGCAGCCTGTTAGCTTAGCTTAGGCTAACGACCACGTGGAGGAGGAGGAGGCCACGTGGCTGCTTCTCTTTCCTCCATTCATGACCTGAACTCCTCTGCAAACCACTGTTATATTTATATAGTTATATTTATATTATTATATTTACATTATTATATTTACATTATTATATTTATATAATATTTATATTTATATTTATATAGTTATATTTACATTATTATATTATATATAGTTATATTTATATTATTATATTTACATTATTATATTTACATTATTATATTATATTTATGGCGTTATATTTACATTATTATATTTATATAATTATCTTTATAGAGTTATATTTACATTATTATATTTATATTATATTTATGGCGTTATATTTATATAATTATATTTACATTATTATATTTTATAGCGTTATATTTATATAATTATATTTATATTATTTATTATTATTTTATAGCGTTATGTTACATTATTATATTTACATTATTATATTTATATAATATTTATGGCGTTATATTTATATAATTATCTTTACATTATTATATTTATATAATATTTATGGCGTTATATTTATATAATTATCTTTACATTATTATATTTATATTATATTTATGGCGTTATATTTATATAATTATATTTACATTATTATATTTATATTATATTTATAGCGTTATGTTACATTTATTAAGGTCAGTCCAACACTTGCTGCTTTCATTCTGAATAAACTACATTCACTGATTTCTCCTCGAAGTTGAAGGTGAAATCTGAACGATTGTGAAAGTTGATTTGGGAAAGTCTGCCTGATGTTTTATAATCTAGGAGCCTCATTTAACTTAAAACAACCTTCTTAAACTAAAGAATCTGTGATTGTGTTTCAGCAGCTTCGGTGAAGAAGAGGAAAAAGGCAAAGAGAGTCAATGAAGAAGACGTTGGGGTGAGTGTGAAGAAGAACCCGTCACGTGGAACCCGTTACATCTCCTCTGGATGAAGATAACAGTGTCTTTTGTTTCACAGGAGATCCAGCAGAGCGGAGACTTCCTCATCCAACCCGAGTCCAAGGTGGCCTCTCTGGACACGTCACAGTGGCCCCTGTTACTAAAGGTAAACCTCCTGAGTTCACCTGTACCTAAACCTCCTGAGTCCTGAGTTCACCTGTACCTAGTTCACCTGTACCTAAAGGTGAAGCTCCTGAGTTCACCTGTACCTAAAGGTAAACCTCCTGAGTTCACCTGTTCCTAAAGGTGAAGCTCCTGAGTTCACCTGTTTCTAAAGGTAAACCTCCTGAGTTCACCTGTTTCCTAAAGGTGAAGCTCCTGAGTTCACCTGTTTCTAAAGGTAAACCTCCTGAGTTCACCTGTTCCTAAAGGTGAAGCTCCTGAGTTCACCTGTTTCTAAAGGTAAACCTCCTGAGTTCACCTGTTCCTAAAGGTGAAGCTCCTGAGTTCACCTGTTCCTAAAGGTAAACCTCCTGAGTTCACCTGTTCCTAAAGGTAAACCTCCTGAGTTCACCTGTTCCTAAAGGTGAAGCTCCTGAGTTCACCTGTTCCTAAAGGTGAAGCTCCTGAGTTCACCTGTTCCTAAAGGTAAACCTCCTGAGTTCACCTGTTCCTAAAGGTGAAGCGCCTGAGTTCACCTGTACCTAAAGGTGAAGCTCCTGAGTTCACCTGTTGACAGAACAGGTGAACCAGGTAAACAGTCCCCTGAAGGTGACACATGCATCAGAATTGATGAATCTGTTCATTTAGTTTTCCTGTGTTGTAGAGGAATGTTGTAATATAAACACGAGTCTTACGCATGTGAAGTGATGAAGAAGTTTATCCATTCTCAGAGCGGCCATCTTGTCCCAGTCATCGCCTCTGCCCTCGTTCTGGGGGCGGGGCCTCTCTGCCGTGGTGCCGGCGTTGTCTTGGCGTTCTGCCGGACGGCGACCCGAAACTGCACAGAGAGAACGACGCGACTTGACCGCTGCCAAGACGATTGACTGTTCTGATCCCATGACGACTCTGTTTATACATAAATAATATCTAAAGCTTAGTGTTTGATGTTGAGCAACAAGTTCAACAGAAGAACAGTTAGTTAGTCCTCGTTATAAAACTGAAGTCTCATTTTACTTAAACTTGTTTTGTGCAGAATTTTGATAAACTGAACATCCGGACGGCTCATTACACTCCTCTACCGAACGGCAGCAACCCTCTGAAGAGGACCATCCAGGATTATGTCAGGTAATGCTACGCTAACAACATCCAGGATCATGTAATGCTACGCTAACAACATCCAGGATCATGTAATGCTACGCTAACAACATCCAGGATTATGTCATGACTTATGCTAACCATTGATTGAACTTCCTGTCAGGTCGGGCTTCATCAACTTGGACAAACCGGCGAACCCGTCGTCTCACGAGGTCGTGGCGTGGATTCGGAGGATCCTGCGGGTCGAGAAGACGGGTCACAGCGGGACGCTCGACCCAAAGGTCACCGGTTGCCTGATCGTCTGTGTGGATCGAGCCACACGACTGGTCAAGTCCCAGCAGAGCGCGGGTACAGAGATGACCACTTCCTGTTTGTTCTGTAACTGATGGTTATTAATCTGCGTGGTGCTGAATGTCTCCACCCGGCTGTCAGGCGTGTGAGCACAGTAAAACCCAGCAGCCCCCCTCACTACTCTCTGTGTGTGTTGCAGGTAAAGAGTATGTGGGGATCGTTCGGCTGCACAATGCGATAGAGAGCGAGCACACCCTGGCCCGGGTGAGTCCGACTACTCGTTACGTCATGAACGGTCACTCAGAAACTAAACATTAAATTAGAAATTCATTCAGGAACAGAAAGGAATGTGGATTTATGCCAGAGCTCCTGTTTTAACATTATTATAATTATTCTAACATTATTTTAAGGTTTCCTATATAGAAACAAGATACATTTGATGGCTATAATTATGGTCTGTACACAAATCTGCAGTTTGATTTTTAGAAAATGATCCAATCAGGCCAGAAAACGCATTCTCTGGCCTGGGGCGTGCTCTGATTGGCTGGCTGTGTGTTTGTCATGTGACTGTTGCTGACGCAGTTTCTATCTGCAGGCGTTGGAGACGCTGACGGGCGCTTTGTTCCAGCGACCGCCGCTGATCGCTGCCGTGAAACGTCAACTCAGGGTTCGGACAGTCTACGAAAGCAAACTGATCGAATACGACCCTGAGAGGAGATTAGGTAAGATCGATAATCAATACACATCTGTCAGAGTAGTGAAAAGTACTCTCTATATTTTTATTACTGGTTTAATGGGGGTCATATGTCGGCGCTGTCGCGATGATGTCAGCATCGCACTGATGTCAAGGTCACATGGTTCTGCGTTGCAGGTATCTTCTGGGTGAGCTGTGAAGCAGGAACTTACATCCGGACTCTGTGTGTCCACCTGGGCCTGATGCTCGGGGTAGGTCAGATGCAGGAGCTGAGGAGAGTCCGTTCTGGAGTGCTGGGAGAGAAGGTCAGTGTCACTTCCTGTGATGTCACATTCAAAGTGTTGAGTTCAGGCCTGCTGCTCGGTGCCGGTCTGTTAATTAGACTTTGGAACAGAAACCTGCAGCGGAGGTCCAGACCTGATCCTCTGTGGGGTCTGGAGGATCACTGCTGCTGACATCATCATGACATCACGCTCTCTGCTGATGACATCATCATGACATCCCTCATATATATATATATATATATATATATTGTTTGTGTGTGTTCAGGACCACATGGTGACGATGCACGACGTTCTGGATGCTCAGTGGCAGTTTGACCACAACAAAGACGAGACGTATCTGAGGAGAGTCGTGTTTCCTCTGGAGAAGCTGCTGGTGTCTCACAAACGTCTGGTGATGAAGGACAGCGCCGTGAGTAGTCCTCCTCTCACTTACCGTATTTTCCGCACTATAAGGCGCACTTAAAAGCCTTTAATTTTCTCAAAAAACCGGAGCGCCTTATATATGGATTAATTCTGGTTGTTTACTGACCTCGAAGCGATAATTTTCTCAAAAAACCGGAGCGCCTTATATATGGATTAATTCTGGTTGTTTACTGACCTCGAAGCGATTTTGTGTGGTACACGGCGCTCTGTCAACATGTTTTAGTACGACTTTGGTAAACTACAAAGCCGCACCGCAGCAGCATCACGGCCACCGTAGTCAGGAGCGTCACGGAGTAATACACACTGTGCTTCACCATAATATCACAGTGTGTGTGTATAAGGACCCAACATGGCTCCGGTCAAGAGACACGCTTACGACGCGGACTTCAAACTCAAGGCTGTCAGTCACGCAGGAGAACATGGGAATAGAGCAGCTGCGAGAGAATCCAACATTAATGAATCAATGGTACGGAAGTGGAGGAAGTTTGACTGACTGACTGTTTTGTTTCGCTTAATGCGCCTTATATATGAAAAAAGATCGAAAATAGACCATTCATTGACAGTGCGCCCTATAGTGTGGAAAATACGGTACATATATTATGTTAATATTATATATATATATATATATATATATATATTTGTATTCAGTAATGCAGCTCAATGAACCTTTATTAATATATTATGTTTTTTATACTTTATTTGATCAAAGTCAGTTTCACAGAATAATTCCTCCAGTCTTTTCTCATAATACAGCAACCCTTTGATTTAATAAAGCATTATTTTATAGAATTAATAACCACCTGTGACTTTCAGTCTTTAACGTTCTACATACCGAGCTCTGATTGGTTGGTGGAGTTGACCTACAATCTCAAAAAAATAAAAAGCATATATATATTTAAATTTACTCCATAAACATGAACTGAAACACCCGTCGACCAGCAGGTGGAGACATATACCATCAAATATATTCACTGAAAAACTCAAATCTATTTCTTTACTTCTGGTCCTTTGACTTCACTTCTCTCTGCTGAGGAGAAACTGAAACCACGACAACGTGGAGCCGCCATGTTTGAGGCTCATGATGACATCATTTGTTCAACAAGCTCTGATTTTAATGTTCAAGCTGTTTACGTGATGAGCTAGTGAACCAGAGAGGGAAACGTCATTTATTAAATACCTGTTCATCTGCTCCTTCATGAGACTCACCTGAGCGCTCTGACTGTTGATTCCAGGTGAACGCCATCTGTTACGGAGCCAAGATCATGCTGCCGGGTGTCCTCCGGTACGAAGACGGCATCGAGATGAACCAGGACATCGTTGTCATAACGACCAAGGGAGAGGCCATCTGCACAGGTGAGGTGTGTGTGAGTGCGTGCGTGCGTGTGGCCACATGATGAGCTCAGTAGATGCAGCAGCCTTCGGGCCGTGATGACCTGCTATCTATCACCCTTTTCTGATGGCTCATGAATATTTCCACACAAACATATGAACCAATCGCATGTGACTTTATTTAACGAGGCCGTTCTCCTCCAGCGGTCGCTCTGATGACCACGGCGGTGATCTCCACGTGTGATCACGGCATCGTGGCCAAGATTAAGAGGGTCATCATGGAGAGGGACACCTATCCTCGGAAGTGGGGTCTAGGTCCGAAGGTAACACCTGAACTGTGACGCTTCATGATGATAAATAAAGGTTCTTTACACATTTAGTCTCGGAACTAACAGCTTGTTTCTTCAGGCCAGTCAGAAGAAGATGATGATTCAGAAAGGACTCCTCGACAAACACGGAAAGGCCAACGGCAGCACGCCCAACGACTGGAAGAGTCAATACGTGGACTACAGGTAAGCCTCAGCTGAGGGGGCGGGGCCAGTAGTTAGGTGTGTTCGTTGTATCTCATGTGCAGACAGTTATCCCTTACTGATCTGACGTGGTCTCTAAGGGAGTCAGTCTGCTACAGGAACTTTCAGGCTTGAGCTTCTTCACTCTGCTGCTTGCTGAGCTGCAGCTCACCTGAGAACAGTGATGTCATCAGGCTGATACCTCAAATATTAAACATTCTCCTTATTCCCTTTGGCTGAGAATTAAGTTTATTATTATTAATATTATGTATATAATTATTACTAGACTTATCAGATGACGTTGGTGATGATCTGGTATCAGGCCAGACTGTTTTAAATGGTCACATGGTAGTTTAGTGACTGTTTTTAAATGGACACATGGTGGTTTAGTGACTGTTTTTAAATGGTCACATGGTGGTTTAGTGACTGAAATGGTCACATGGTGGTTTAGTTTACTGACAGACTTTTTAAATGGTCACATGGTAGTTTAGTGACAGACTGTTTTAAATGGTCACATGGTAGTTTAGTGACAGACTGTTTTTAAATGGTCACATGGTGGTTTAGTGACTGACAGACTGTTTTTAAATGGTCACATGGTAGTTTAGTGACAGACTGTTTTTAAATGGTCACATGGTGGTTTAGTGACAGACTGTTTTTAAATGGTCACATGGTGGTTTAGTGACAGACTGTTTTAAATGGTCACATGGTAGTTTAGTGACAGACTGTTTTTAAATGGTCACATGGTAGTTTAGTGACAGACTGTTTTTAAATGGTCACATGGTGGTTTAGTGACAGACTGACTGTTTTTAAACATGGTCACATGGTCACATGGTTTAGTGACAGACTGTTTTAAATGGTCAAATGACAGACTGTTTTAAATGGTCACATGGTGGTTTAGTGACAGACTGTTTTAAATGGTCACATGGTAGTTTAGTGACAGACTGTTTTTAAATGGACACATGGTAGTTTAGTGACAGACTGTTTTAAATGGTCACATGGTGGTTTAGTGACAGACTGTTTTAAATGGTCACATGGTAGTTTAGTGACAGACTGTTTTAAATGGTCACATGGTAGTTTAGTGACTGTTTTTAAATGGACACATGGTGGTTTGACTGACTGTTTTAAATGGTCACATGTGGTTTAGTGACAGACTGTTTTAAATGGTCACATGGTGGTTTAGTGACAGACTGTTTTAAATGGTCACATGGTGGTTTAGTGACAGACTGTTTTAAATGGTCACATGGTAGTTTAGTGACAGACTGTTTTAAATGGTCACATGGTGGTTTAGTGACAGACTGTTTTAAATGGTCACATGGTAGTTTAGTGACAGACTGTTTTTAAATGGTCACATGGTAGTTTAGTGACAGACTGTTTTAAATGGTCACATGGTGGTTTAGTGACAGACTGTTTTAAATGGTCACATGGTGGTTTAGTGACAGACTGTTTTAAATGGTCACATGGTGGTTTAGTGACAGACTGTTTTAAATGGTCACATGGTGGTTTAGTGACAGACTGTTTTAAATGGTCACATGGTGGTTTAGTGACAGACTGTTTTAAATGGTCACATGGTGGTTTAGTGACAGACTGTTTTAAATGGTCACATGGTAGTTTAGTGACAGACTGTTTTTAAATGGTCACATGGTGGTTTAGTGACAGACTGTTTTAAATGGTCACATGGTGGTTTAGTGACAGACTGTTTTAAATGGTCACATGGTGGTTTAGTGACAGACTGTTTTAAATGGTCACATGGTGGTTTAGTGACAGACTGTTTTAAATGGTCACATGGTGGTTTAGTGACAGACTGTTTTAAATGACAGACTGTTTTTAAATGGTCACATGGTGGTTTAGTGACAGACTGTTTTAAATGGTCACATGGTGGTTTAGTGACAGACTGTTTTAAATGGTCACATGGTGGTTTAGTGACAGACTGTTTTAAATGGTCACATGGTGGTTTAGTGACAGACTGTTTTAAATGGTCACATGGTAGTTTAGTGACAGACTGTTTTAAATGGTCACATGGTAGTTTAGTGACAGACTGTTTTAAATGGTCACATGGTGACAGTTTTTAAATGGTCAGTGACAGACTGTTTTAAATGGTCACATGGTGGTTTAGTGACAGACTGTTTTAAATGGTCACATGGTTTAGTGTTTTTAGTGACAGACTGTTTTAAATGGTCACATGGTGGTTTAGTGACAGACTGTTTTAAATGGTCACATGGTAGTTTAGTGACAGACTGTTTTAAATGGTCACATGGTGGTTTAGTGACAGACTGTTTTAAATGGTCACATGGTGGTTTAGTGACAGACTGTTTTAAATGGTCACATGGTAGTTTAGTGACAGACTGTTTTAAATGGTCACATGGTGGTTTAGTGACAGACTGTTTTAAATGGTCACATGGTGGTTTAGTGACAGACTGTTTTGGTCAATGGTCACAAATGGTGGTGGTTTAGTGACAGACTGTTTTAAATGGTCACATGGTGGTTTAGTGACTGACAGACTGTTTTAAATGGTCACATGGTGGTTTAGTGACAGACTGTTTTAAATGGTCACATGGTGGTTTAGTGACTGACTGTTTTTAAATGGTCACATGGTGGTTTAGTGACTGACAGACTGTTTTAAATGGTCACATGGTGGTTTAGTGACAGACTGTTTTAAATGGTCACATGGTGGTTTAGTGACAGACTGTTTTAAATGGTCACATGGTGGTTTAGTGACTGTTTTTAAATGGTCACATGGTGGTTTAGTGACTGTTTTTAAATGGTCACATGGTGGTTTAGTGACAGACTGTTTTAAATGGTCACATGGTGGTTTAGTGACAGACTGTTTTAAATGGTCACATGGTGGTTTAGTGACAGACTGTTTTAAATGGTCACATGGTGGTTTAGTGACAGACTGTTTTAAATGGTCACATGGTGGTTTAGTGACAGACTGTAACCCTTAAAGTTCAAATGATGATAAAGAGAAAGATGAGGTCAAAGTAGCGGCTCCATGCTGGCTGACCTTAGTTTGACCTTTCTAGCACTGGGATTGTATACATGAGATGTGATTGTCCTTATTACTCTTAATATCACCAGTAAATGTGATCAACTGATACCAGACTGTGGCAGTTAATGGTTCTTCTAAACTCCTTCTAGAAGGTCTTAGTGTTTGATCTGATCCCCGTCTGTTTCTGGGTCACATGTTGGGGATGAATGAAGTACTCTGGTATCACTGTAATGCTTTTTAAACTAAACAATACGTGATGATGTCACACTGACCGTGGTGATGTCACACTGCTTTGCAGGTTCAGTTTTAATGTTTAGATTAAAGTCTTGTTTCTTAAACTGTTTTTGTTTTGATTGACAGTGTTTCCAAGGCGACTGCGGAGTCATGTGACACTTCAGCCAAGGTAAACTATATGTCAATAAAAACACAAGTATATGAATAGGTTGTGTACACTGTAGATCAGAGTATAAATGTGTACATGATTACGACTTTACAACTGTTTCAGCAGCATGTATTAAAGCTGGTTAATTTGTCTAATAAGAACAATTCCTAACATAATCAATATTTATTGATCATAATCGCTCAAAGCATCACCAGCAGTTCACTGACTCACCTCTAGGTGTTGTCACTGGTCACTAATCTCTGATTGGCTGTTTGCATGATGTCACTGGTTGTAAGTGACAGTGGCAACATGTCGTCCAATCGGAGCAGACTTACCTGATGTTCTCTGACCTTTGTGCTCTACAGAGGAAGAGGGAGGTGACGGACAGCGACGGCGAAGCACCAACGACGCCCAGCACGCCGACGGCTGAGGAGGTGAAGAAGAAGAAGAAGAAGAAGGAGAAGAGGGTGAAACTGGAGGAGGCGGAGCCTGAGGAGGTGGTGGCGGAGCCTGAGGAGGCGGAGCCTGAGACGGAGGTGAGAAATTACTATCAAGGTTTTAATCAGACATCCATGTGAATATAACAAACTAATAAAGGAACTCTATGTTTATCTTTAAAACCACTTAAAAACGATCACTGATCTGATATTATATTATAATCATAATATTAAATCCGTCCACTAGTTAAATTTTATCTGCTTTCTGGTTGTGAAAGTGATCTTTACATTAAATCAGTGAACTGGTAACTGAATTTTTTTTTTTTCTTTTTTTCTTTAATGATTGAACAGCTGACTATTACAAAATGATCCCCACTAGATTTAAGAATAAGCTCTAAACTTAAAACAATAATCAGTTCGTCAGACTGACCTCTGGAAATAAACAGCCATATTTCAGATGTGTTGAATATAATTGTATTAATAGTGAATTGTAATGTGTATCTTGTAGGTTGTGAGTGAGAAGAAGAAGAAGAAGAAAAAGAAACTAAAAGACGGCGACTCGCCAGAGTGACCACGGTGGATCAACAGATGGACAGGAAACTGTGACTCCGCCCACTGACACACCTGTCTGAACACGAAGCGTTCAGGAGTTTTAGAATAATGGACGTGCAAAGAAAGGACTTTTTTTGTTTTTTTTATATACATTTTATTGTTTTTGTTTTTTCTTTCAGCTGTAAATACCTGAACAAGAAGTCTGTTTTGTAATTTGAAAATAAGTCTGTTTTCTGTATATAAAAATGTCTTCAGCTGGATTGAGATATAAAGTTGTGTTCACTGTTTCGATAAGATCTTCATAGATTATCAGTTTAGGTGAAATACACACATTTAATCTTTTATGTCTTGAACCGGATCGTTGTGTTTGCTAACGTGTCGTGGACGGGGGGGGGGGGGGCCTTTACTTTTTTTTTTTTTTTTTTTTTTTTTTTTTTTTTTTTTTTTTTTTTTTTTTTTTTTTTTTTTTTTTTAAATTCACAGGCATACCTACTCTGCTGAAAAATACAAATCTTGGAGCCTCATATTTTCCACAGAAAGCTGGGGTTATGAGCTAGGGCCATGAAGTTAGACTCAGAGGGGCTAAGTAAAGTGCTGTCAAGTTGCATTTTGGGACATAAAGCCACAGTGGTATTTCTTTGGGTTGGTTCTTAACTGTCCCTGCAGCATTTAGAAATGAATCCACCAGTATATTGTGATATTCATTGCTTGAGTAATCCTATCCATACTCTATACAGATTTGAATACAGTGTCAGGTCAGGAACAGTAACTCGGGGTTTCTACCTGAACTAGTTCTCCTCTTTTAAGGCCATGGGAAACCTCCAGTGTCACGTAGAACTCAAAAATGTGTTTCTTTGAATCTCTGGGTCCTCTGTTCTTACTCTTGTCAGCTGGATAATTGGCACTTGAAGTTGAAAAATATACTAATTGATTTCATCCATCATAAACCATCATATGAATTATTAAGACTTGTTAACACATAATCACACCAGAGACTCAGTTATGTTAAGTACAAATGTTTTCTACACAGGAGAGGGGTCAGAGGTTATTGTTGTTGCTATGGTGATATACAGTGAACAAAATAATTACTTGATCCCTTGCAGATTTTGTTAGTTTGCCCACTGAAAAAGAAATGAACGGTCTATAATTGTTGGTAGGTTTATTCTAACAGTGGGAGACAGAATATCAAAAAAGAATGCAGAAAATCACATATAAAAGTTATAAATTGATCCTCTTCTGTGGAACCAGGTTCCAGTTTCAGTCCGGGGGCCGACACACTCACCACTTTTAAGAGCAGGCTTAAGACCTTCCTTTCTGATAGCGCTTATAGTTAGGACTGGTTCAGGTCTATAGTTAGGACTGGTTCTGGTTCTCCTTGGTCCAGCCCCTAGATATGCTGCTATATGCCTAGACAGCCGGGGGACTACCTAGGATACACTGAGCTCCTCTCTCTTCTCTCCCTCCATCTTTATGTATTAATCTCCTATTTATGCACATTACTGATTTTGCTTCTTCCCTCTTTGTTGGACGTGTTGTCGTTCAGAGATGGTATTCTGCATACATTGGTAGTAACGAGTGGTTATTTGAGTTACTGTTGCCTTTCTATCATATGAACCACTCTGCCCATTCTCCTCTGACATCAACAAGGCGTTTTCGTCCACACAACTGCCGCTCACTGGATATTTTCTCTTTTTCGGACCATTCTCTGTAAACCCTAGAGATGGTTGTGCGTGAAAATCCCAGTAGGTTTTTGAAATACTCAGACCAGCCCGTCTGGCACCAACAACTATGCCACGTTCAAAGTCCCTTAAATCCCCGTTCTTCCCCGTTCTGATGTTTGAACTTCAGCAAGTCGTCTTCCCCACGTCTAGATGCGTAAATGCATTGAGCTGCTGCCATGTGATTGGCTGATTAGTTACTTGTGTTAACAAGCAATTGAACAGGTGTGCCTAATAAAGTGGCCGGTGAGTGTATATTGAATGTGTTCTCTGTTATGCTGTTCATTCTGTACACATGACATCTATTGACTTCTGTCCATCCTGGAGAAGGATGTAAGGACAGAGGATGTGAGGGTGTAAGGACAGAGGATGTGAGGGTGTAAGGACAGAGGATGTGAGGGTGGACAGAGGATGTGAGGGTCTAAGGACAGAGGATGTGAGGGTGTAAGGACAGAGGATGTGAGGGTCTAAGGACAGAGGATGTGAGGGTCTAAGGACAGAGGATGTGAGGGTGGACAGAGGATGTGAGGGTGTAAGGACAGAGGATGTGAGGGTGTAAGGACAGAGGATGATGTGTGAGGGTCTAAGGACAGAGGATGTGAGGGTCTAAGGACAGAGGATGTGAGGGTCTAAGGACAGAGGAGGTGAGGGTGTAAGGACAGAGGATGTGAGGGTGTAAGGACAGAGGATGTGAGGGTCTAAGGACAGAGGATGTGAGGGTCTAAGGACAGAGGATGTGAGGGTGTAAGGACAGAGGATGTGAGGGTCTAAGGACAGAGGATGTGAGGGTGTAAGGACAGAGGATGTGAGGGTCTAAGGACAGAGGATGTGAGGGTCAGAGGATGTGAAGGACAGAGGATGTGAGGGTGTAAGGACAGAGGATGTGAGGGTGGAGGGTGTAAGGACAGAGGATGTGAGGGTGTAAGGACAGAGGATGTGAGGGTCTAAGGACAGAGGATGTGAGGGTGTAAGGACAGAGGATGTGAGGGTCTAAGGACAGAGGATGTGAGGGTGTAAGGACAGAGGATGTCACATGTGCATAGATTGTAAAGCCCTCTGAGGCAAATTTGTAATTTGTGATTCTGGGCTATACAAAATAAACTGAATAACCCTAACCCACAGACCGGTTAGATTAGTCCTCTCGCTTTAAGAAAGTACTCCGAATCTCAACTCGTTACCCGTATAAAAGACACCTGTCTCATCTCGTTACCCGTATAAAAGACACCTGTCTCATCTCGTTACCCGTATAAAAGACACCTGTCTCATCTCGTTACCCGTATAAAAGACACCTGTCTCATCTCGTTACCCGTATAAAAGACACCTGTCTCATCTCGTTACCCGTATAAAAGACACCTGTCTCATCTCGTTACCCGTATAAAAGACACCTGTCTCATCTCGTTACCCGTATAAAAGACACCTGTCTCACCCCGTATAAAAGACACCTGTCTCATCTCGTTACCCGTATAAAAGACACCTGTCTCAACTCGTTACCCGTATAAAAGACACCTGTCTCATCTCGTTACCCGTATAAAAGACACCTGTCTCAACCCGTTACCCGTATAAAAGACACCTGTCTCATCTCGTTACCCGTATAAAAGACACCTGTCTCATCTCGTTACCCGTATAAAAGACACCTGTCTCATCTCGTTACCCGTATAAAAGACACCTGTCTCATCTCGTTACCCGTATAAAAGACACCTGTCTCAACTCGTTACCCGTATAAAAGACACCTGTCTCATCTCGTTACCCGTATAAAAGACACCTGTCTCATCTCGTTACCCGTATAAAAGACACCTGTCTCATCTCGTTACCCGTATAAAAGACACCTGTCTCATCTCGTTACCCGTATAAAAGACACCTGTCTCATCTCCGTATAAAAGACACCTGTCTCAACTCGTTAAATAAAAGACACCTGTCTCATCTCGTTACCCGTATAAAAGACACCTGTCTCATCTCGTTACCCGTATAAAAGACACCTGTCTCATCTCGTTACCCGTATAAAAGACACCTGTCTCAACCCGTTACCCGTATAAAAGACACCTGTCTCAACTCGTTACCCGTATAAAAGACACCTGTCTCAACTCGTTACCCGTATAAAAGACACCTGTCTCATCTCGTTACCCGTATAAAAGACACCTGTCTCATCTCGTTACCCGTATAAAAGACACCTGTCTCAACACCTGTTACCCGTATAAAAGACACCTGTCTCATCTCGTTACCCGTATAAAAGACACCTGTCTCATCTCGTTACCCGTATAAAAGACACCTGTCTCAACTCCCGTATAAAAGACACCTGTCTCAACTCGTTACCCGTATAAAAGATATGTTATGTTGTTCATTCTGGTCACATGACATCTACTGACTTCTGTCCATCCTGGGAGAAGGATATAAGGACATAGGAAGTGAGGGTCTAAGGACAGAGGATGTGAGGATGATGTATTGACTGTGAGAGCCCAGCAGAGGGCGTCAGTCCTCCAGTGGTTGAGCTCTGTGTCACACTGAAGGATGCTGGGAGGAGGAGGAGGAGGAGGAGGAGGAGGAGGAGGAGGAGGAGGAGGAGGAGAAGGAGGAGGAGGACGCCAGCAGAGGCTGCAGAGATGCTAACAGCATCAACACACAAACACACACTGACAAGAGCTATATGCTAACAGATACGGATGGAAAGACAGACAGACAGACAGACAGACAGACAGACAGACAGACAGGTGGAAGGCGGCTGATGCTGCACACACACACGCAAACACACACATTGACACAGAGGGAGCTGTAGTGAGGCTAGCTGGTTAGCATGCTCAGGATATAAAGCTAACCTATAGACACACACAAATACAAAAACACACACACTAACACACACATAAACACACACACACACACACACACACACACACACTCAGTTATGCAGTGTCTGAGGCTTCCTATAGGACGGTGAGTGATCTACATCTTTTCATCTCTGTGTGCTTAGTTAGGCCTGTGTGTGTGTGTGTGTGTGTGTGTGTGTGTGTGTGTGTGTGTGTGTGTGTGTGTGTGTGTGTGTGTGTGTGTGAGCATGCTGCATGTTGATGGTGTTCCGTATGTGAATAATCATGTTCAGCTAATATTCAACGCACTGTTTTGTGCAGTGTGTTGAATATTATACTACTGCAGAACAACCACAGGGTACACATACGAGTACTACTTATACTACTGCAGAACAACCACAGGGTACACATACGAGTACTACTTATACTACTGCAGAACAACAACCATACAGGAACAACCACAGTACACATACGAGTACTACTTATACTACTGCAGAACAACCACAGGGTACACATACGAGTACTACTTATACTACTGCAGAACAACCACAGGGTACACATACGAGTACTACTTATACTACTGCAGAACAACCACAGGGTACACATACGAGTACTACTTATACTACTGCAGAACAACCACAGGGTACACATACGAGTACTACTTATACTGCTGCTACTGATACTGCTACTATTACTGCTACTAGTACTAGAGACATTATGTGTACTACTACTGCTCTTTGGTCTTGGTTTGAGTCACTACAGTGTTGAATATTATTATATTCCTTTATTATATTAATATATAGTAGTACTACTTGTATTGTAACACTCAGAGTATTTTATGTTGGAATTATACGATATAAAGGAAATGCGATGTGATATCTGTCAGCCCATGAGAGGCGAATACATCAACATGTGACATGTCACATGTTGATGTTTATATAACAAAGTAATCTAATTGTAGTATTTGCTTTCATGTATTTTCTCATCTCTGAACTGTGTTTTTGGGTTTTTTACCACAAAGACCAACGAGGATAATATCAGTTAACATAAGGCAACACTTGATCAATCAGATGAGACTTTATGAATTCCTTCAGTGTTGACGGTTGTGTATTTGTGTCCACCGATCCAGATGTAGACAAACCTCAGATTGACAGACAGCTGTTTGGGGGCGGAGCCTGCTGGTGGTGATGTCAAAGAGAGGAGCAGGGGGGCGGGGAAAGGGGGAGAGACCTGACGCCATGGCAACCCTTCAAGCAGCAAATGAGGAGCTGAGAGCCAAACTGACAGAAATCCAGATAGAACTACAACATGAAAAGAACAAGGTAAGGACTACAACACCCAGAGTACCATTGGGATCCCTGTTAACTCACTGCTCGTGTAAAACTGCTCAATTCAATTCAGTTCAGTTTATTTTGTATAGCCCAGAATCACAAATTACAAATTTGCCTCAGAGGGCTTTACAATCTGTACACATGAGACATCCTCTGTCCTTACACCCTCACATCCTCTGTCCTTACACCCTCACATCCTCTGTCCTTAGACCCTCACATCCTCTGTCCTTAGACCCTCACCCTCTGTCCTTAGACCCTCACATCCTCTGTCCTTACACCCTCACATCCTCTGTCCTTACACCCTCACATCCTCTGTCCTTACACCCTCACATCCTCACACCCTCCATCCTCTGTCCTTACACCCTCACATCCTCTGTCCTTACCCTCACATCCTCTGTCCTTACACCCTCACATCCTCTGTCCTTACACCCTCACCTCCTCTGTCCTTAGACCCTCACATCCTCTGTCCTTAGACCCTCACATCCTCTGTCCTTAGACCCTCACATCCTCTGTCCTTACCCCCTCACATCCTCTGTCCTTACACCCTCACCTCCTCTGTCCTTACACCCTCACATCCTCTGTCCTTAGACCCTCACATCCTCTGTCCTTAGACCCTCACATCCTCTGTCCTTAGACCCTCACATCCTCTGTCCTTACACCCTCACATCCTCTGTCCTTAGACCCTCACATCCTCTGTCCTTACACCCTCACATCCTCTGTCCTTACACCCTCACATCCTCTGTCCTTACACCCTCACATCCTCTGTCCTTACATCCTCTGTCCTTAGACCCTCACATCCTCTGTCCTTACACCCTCACATCGGCACAGCACAAAAACCTCTGGGAGAGCGACAGAGGAGGGATCCTTCTCCAGGATGGACAGAAGTCAATAGATGTCATGTGACCAGAATGAACAGCATAACAGAGATACAACACATTCAATGTATATGACATAAATGATTCATATAATCACAGTAGTAAGCAGAGTAACCAAGGAAACAATTAAGACTACTTTTATAATAAAAGCAGCAATGACTATAGTAGAATTAAAATAATGATATACGGAATAATAATAATAATAATGTGACCAGCAAAAAGGGCTTCAGGGTGGAAGCAAAGCTAAAATGCTTAATGGTACAGGTAATAGTAATAGTAATGTGACTAGTAATGATAATAATAATAGTAATGTGACTAATAATAATAGTGGTAGTAGCAGTGGGTGTCAGCAGGGTCACAGCAGGTGGCACGATCACGGTCCAGATATAACCCCGATTCCTGGGAACCTGCGAGGCGAGAAAGCACAAAGACTTCGGGGAAGAAGCAAAATCAGTAATGTGCATAAATAGAGATTAATACATAAAGATGGAGGGAGAGAAGAGGAGAGAGGAGCTCAGTGTATCCTAGGTAGTCCCCCGGCTGTCTAGGCATATAGCAGCATATCTAGGGGCTGGACCAAGGAGAACCTGAACCAGCCCTAACTATAGACCTGAACCAGTCCTAACTATAAACCTGAACCAGTCCTAACTATAGACCTGAACCAGTCCTAACTATAAACCTGAACCAGTCCTAACTATAAACCTGAACCAGTCCCTAACTATAAACCTGAACCAGTCCTAACTATAGACCTGAACCAGCCCTAACTATAAACCTGAACCAGTCCTAACTATAGACCTGAACCAGTCCTAACTATAGACCTGAACCAGTCCTAACTATAGACCTGAACCAGAACCAGCCCTAACTATAGACCTGAACCAGTCCTAACTATAAACCTGAACCAGCCCTAACTATAGACCTGAACCAGCCCTAACTATAAACCTGAACCAGAACCCTAACTATAAACCTGAACCAGCCCTAACTATAAACCTGAACCAGCCCTAACTATAGACCTGAACCAGTCCTAACTATAGACCTGAACCAGTCCTAACTATAAACCTGAACCAGTCCTAACTATAGACCTGAACCAGTCCTAACTATAGACCTGAACCAGTCCTAACTATAAACCTGAACCAGCCCTAACTATAAACCTGAACCAGCCCTAACTATAAACCTGAACCAGCCCTAACTATAGACCTGAACCAGTCCTAACTATAGACCTGAACCAGCCCTAACTATAAACCTGAACCAGCCCTAACTATAGACCTGAACCAGCCCTAACTATAAACCTGAACCAGCCCTAACTATAGACCTGAACCAGTCCTAACTATAGACCTGAACCAGCCCTAACTATAAACCTGAACCAGCCCTAACTATAGACCTGAACCAGCCCTAACTATAAACCTGAACCAGCCCTAACTATAGACCTGAACCAGTCCTAACTATAGACCTGAACCAGCCCTAACTATAAGCGCTATCAGAAAGGAAGGTCTTAAGCCTGCTCTTAGTGGTGAGTGTGTCTGCCCCCCGGACTGAAACTGGAACCTGGTTCCACAGAAGAGGAGCCTGATAACTGAAGGCTCTGGCTCCCATCCTACTTTTAGATACTCTAGGAACCACAAGTAACCCTGCATTGATGGATCGCTCTCTAGTTGGGTAATATGGAAATATAAGTTCCTTAAGATAAGACGGTGCCTGGCCAGTTAGAGCTTTGTAGGTGAGGAGAAGAATTTTAAATGCTCACAGGTCAGCCGCCTGGAGAGGGAGAAGAGCCAGGAGCTGAAGGCGGAGCATCACCGGGCCACGGTCGCCGTGACGGAGCTGAAGACCAAACTCCACGAGGAGAAGCAGAAGGAGCTGTCGGTTACCAGGGAGACGTTACTACGGCAACACGAGATGGAGCTGATGAGAGTCATCAAGATCAAAGACGGAGAGATTCAGCGTCTGAACGGCCTGGTGCTGACGCTTAGGGACGGATCCACGGACAAGGTGGAGCCCTGGAGACACACCCACCTGTCTGTCTGCATACCTGTCTGTCTGCCTGCATATATGCCTGTCTGTCTGCATATAAACATGTCTGTCTGTCTACACACCTGTCTGTCTACACATCTACCTGTCTGTCTGCATATAAACATGTATATCTGTCTACACACCTGTCTGTCTACACATCTATCTGTCTGTCTTTCTGTGTAGACACCTCTCTGTCTTCACATCTACCTGTCTTTCTTCATACCTGTCTGTCTACACATCTACCTGTCTGTCTGTTTATCCACCTGTCTGTCTACACGTCTACCTGTCTTTCTCAATAAATATCTGCATATCATTAGATAATTGATTTCTAGCACAAAAACTTAATTTAGTCTGAGTTTAACCTCAGGAAGCTGCAGGTCATCAGTGTTCAGGTGTGAAGGAATATTTAAGACTCTGTCCTCTCATTCTTCAGGTGAGGAGCGCCCTAATGGCCGAGGTGGAGGAGGCCAGGAGGAGCTGGGAGGCAGAGCGTTGTCGCCTCCAGCAGGAGGTGCAGGAGCAAAGAGGAGCAAAGAGGAACGCTGAGGAGGCTCTCACTTCGGCACAGCAGGCCTGCCAGGCCCGAGCAGCTGAACTGAGATCAGCTCATCACCAACACCAGGAGGAGCTGAACAGGACAAAGAGAGACTGTGAGAGGGAGATCCGCCGGCTGGTACGAGTCCCGTCACACGTTACTGTCTACACACATGATGACATATGACATATGGTTTAAATATCACATCCACAATGACCTACATGGACAAACAGGAAAACAAAGACTGGCTAAACAGACAGTACAATGAAAAGACAGTGTTAGAGTCAAACCTCATACAGAACTCTGTATTTACACACCAAACAGTGTCCCACTTCTCTTGGGTTTAACTCGTAGAGAAATAGAAAGCAGCTGTTTAAGGCGCGTAACAAGTCATTTGTGGTTCAACAGTTAATTTTCAATTCAGTTTATTTTGTAGAGCCCAGAATCACAAATTACAAATTTGCCTCAGAGGGCTTTACAATCTGTGCACATGCGACATCCTCTGTCCTTAGACCCTCACATCCTCTGTCCTTACACCCTCACCTCCTCTGTCCTTCCCTCATCCTCTGTCCTTACACATCCTCTGTCCTTACCCCTCACATCCTCTGTCCTTAGACCCTCACATCCTCTGTCCTTAGACCCTCACATCCTCTGTCCTTAGACCCTCACATCCTCTGTCCTTAGATCCCTCCTTAGACATCCTCTGTCCTTAGACCCTCACATCCTCTGTCCTTAGACCCTCACATCCTCTGTCCTTAGACCCTCACATCCTCTGTCCTTACATCCTCTGTCCTTAGACCCTCACATCCTCTGTCCTTAGACCCTCACATCCTCTGTCCTTACACCCTCACATCCTCTGTCCTTATCACATCCTCTGTCCTTAGACCCTCACATCCTCTGTCCTTACACCCTCACATCCTCTGTCCTTAGACCCTCACATCCTCTGTCCTTAGACCCTCACATCCTCTGTCCTTACACCCTCACATCCTCTGTCCTTACATCCTCTCACATCCTCTGTCCTTAGACCCTCACATCCTCTGTCCTTAGACCCTCACATCCTCTGTCCTTAGACCCTCACATCCTCTGTCCTTAGACCCTCACATCCTCTGTCCTTAGACCCTCACATCCTCTGTCCTTAGACCCTCACATCCTCTGTCCTTAGACCCTCACATCCTCTGTCCTTAGACCCTCACATCCTCTGTCCTTAGACCCTGTCCTTACATCCTCTGTCCTTAGACCCTCACATCCTCTGTCCTTAGACCCTCACATCCTCTGTCCTTAGACCCTCACATCCTCTGTCCTTCCTCTGTCCTTAGACCCTCACATCCTCTGTCCTTAGACCCTCACATCCTCTGTCCTTCCCTCACATCGGCACAGGAAAAACTCCCATCCTAAAAAAACTCCCTTTTTAACAGGGAGAAAAAAGGAAGAAACCTCTGGGAGAACGACAGAGGAGGGATCCTTCTCCAGGATGGACAGAATGCAATAGATGTCATGTGACCAGAATGAACAGCATAACAGTTCTTAGATACAACACATTCAATGTATATGACATAAATGATTCATATAATAAGACTACTTATAATAAGTTACATATCATATTCAAAGATAAGCTCTTCATTCACACTGAAGTAACCAGCGGTCCTCTGCTTAGTTGAGCCATCTCTACTGTGGAAACAATAGTTATTTATATAAGGAGAATGATATCACTTCCTCTTATCCAGTATGAGAGGTCTTCAGGGGTCCACTTGGTTCTGAGGATCCAAGAACAGAACTGGCTCCGAGTTCTATCTAAATCAGGTTGTTTAGGGTCTGGTTTGACTTCTGCAGATCTGTCTGTCAGTAAGTCAAATACCTGAGTGGATCCAAATGCACCCAAGTGAACCAGTATCAGATCTGATCATGATCGTCCCACTTCACAGCAGATCTGTGATCTGTGACCTGAGATCGTCTTTGCTAACATCAATTGTTCCTATAAATGAGTCTGTGAGGTCGTTATTGGACATTATTATCATATTGCTGCTCTTTATCCACCAGTTGCTAGTTTGATCGACTGGATCATGTTGCTGCTGCTGGCGTTGGTCACCTCGTTGGCATCGATGTTATTTTGTCTCGGGTCTCATTAACCTCGGGTCTATGTGAGGGGGGTCTGGCTGTGCTTAGGCCCCGCCCCTTACCTGTGTGACCTACTAACCTTGCTCCTTACCTGTCTGACGGACCACATCCGACCTAATCTGCCCAACCCCATCTACCTGTCTGTCTCTAACCTGTGTACATGTCTGTCTTTCCACCTGTCTGTCTACCTCTCTGTATGCAGATGGATGAAATTAAGTTGAAGGACAGAGCTGTCAGTGTTTTGGATAAAGCCCTGGGGCTGCAGGCTGGACACGCCCACCGCCTCCAGCTGCAGACTCAGGCTGCTGAGCAGCAAATCGCAGCCCTGAGAGATGCACAGAGGGTTGGACTAAACCACCCTGGCCAAGCTCTTAACCCCACCCCTAACACTGCTCCTCACACCGTAAGCTCCACCTCATCCTGCTCCTTCTGCATGAAAGAAATTCACTTCATGTCCCGGTTTAGACACAGCTCGTTAACTGGTCATGGTGAACTTTGAACTTTGAAATCATGACATTCCACGCCAGGCTCCTCCTTCTTCAGAGTCACCAGGCCCACTGCTCAACTTGGAACCACCCAAACACTCACCCAGTACAGAAAAGTGGATCTTTTGGTCCCCAGGATCACACAATCCACTACCCCTTGTAAAGTGCAAATACTGTTGAGTCTCAGTGGAAGATCTCACAAACAGTGGCAGATCCTGTTGTCTCTCACATAAAGATGTCACAAACAGTGGTAGAAACTGTATATTTCTTCCTAGAGTGTGTGATGAGGTTTTAAAACAGACCATGAAGCTTTGTGATTCGATGACTGTCAGCAAAGTATAAATACTACAACAACACATCATAAAAGACCTATCCACCTTCACCACAACACATCATCGCAATCTCTCCAAAGTACAAATAGTATTACTACTACCACTACTACAATAATACATCAACAGACTATGAAGCTTGGAGACTGTAAAAATACTTCTACTATTACCACCTAAACAAATTATCTGTGACTTTTCCAGACTGTTACAAATACCACTACCTCTTCTACTACTACGACCACTACTACTACTACTACTAGCAGAAAACACACAGCAGACCGTGAAGCTCTTTTTCATTGCCTTTTTTTAGCGAAATCACCACGTCATTGCTCATGAGTCTGAGCTGCTGTTCGATCAGCTCTCTACAACATCTACGTTCAGCCTCAGCACACCAGCTACATGTATCTCTGTAGAGGTGACAGAACTCTGTGGTTGTTTGTTGGTGAAATGCACCTTGGGAGTCAAAGTCATAGTGTTCTCTCTATATGTCTTTATGTCCACAGGCTCATTGTAGCTCTTTTCATCAAAGAAGCAGTTTTCTAAATGTCGTCCATCTTTTCTCATGTTAATCAAAAACTGTCAGCAACACTGAACATGAGAACATGAAGTTGACTTATAAGAGTGATAGCAGGAAATACCTCTGTAACAGAATATCTATGTGTCTGTGTGTGTGTGTGTGTGTGTCTGTGTGTGTGTGTGTGTGTGTGTGTGTGTGTGTGTGTGTGTGTGTGTGTGTGTGTGTGTGTGTGTGTGTGTGTGTGTGTGTGTGTGTGTGTGTGTGTGTGTGTGTGTGTGTGTGTGTGTGTGTGTGTGTGTGTGTGTGTGTGTGTGTGTGTGTGTGTGTGTGTGTGTGTGTGTGTGTGTGTGTGTGTGTGTGTGTGTGTGTGTGTGTGTGTGTGTGTGTGTGTGTGTGTGTGTGTGTGTGTGTGTGTGTGTGTGTGTGTGCAGTCTCAGGAGGACCGGGACACACGCAGGTTTCAGTTAAAAATCGCTGAACTCAGTGCCGTTGTCAGAAAGTTGGAGGATCGAAACGCTCTGCTGTCTGAAGAACGAAACGAACTGGTAAAGACACAAACATAGACATCTTTCTTCAACCTTCAATATATTAAATGGACTCATGGCCTCTTTGACATAATGCAGTCCCATAACCCTGACCTAAGCAACAAAATCTGAACCTTCAGTCTTATAAAGGGCCAGACAGATTTGAGGACCTGTCCTCACAATGTAAAAATGTCCTCACAATGTAAAATTGTCCTCACAATGTGGAAATGTCCTCACAATGTAGAAATGTCTCACGATGTAGAAATGTCCAACTAATGTAGAAATCAATCTCTCTCTCTCTCTCTCTCCTGTATTCTATTGGCCGTCTGCAGCTGAAGCGTCTGAGAGAGACAGAGAGTCAGTTCCTTCCTCTTCTGGACAAAAACAAACGTCTGAGCAGGAAGAACGAGGAGCTGGCGCTCACGTTACGTCGCCTCGACAACAAGCTTCGCTTCGTCACCCAGGAGAACATGGAGATGGTAACTATGGTAATCACATGACCTTTATCTGCCATGTACGCATGCACATACGAGGAATATGACCCAGTTTTAATACATTTTTTATTTTTGCATCTCTCTCAGTGCACTGCACATGAATAATAATTAACAGGTAGAGACAAGGCCCTAAAGCAAAGAATACACAGAACTGTTACGTACACAAGTAATGAAACACCAGGGCAGCTGCCAGAGGGTCGTCCTCCAATCAGAGGGGATCAGAGGGTCGTCCTCCGATCAGAGGGTCGTCCTCCAATCAGAGGGGATCAGAGGGTCGTCCTCCGATCAGAGGGTCGTCCTCCAATCAGAGGGGATCAGAGGGTCGTCCTCCGATCAGAGGGTCGTCCTCCAATCAGAGGATCGTCCTCCAATCAGAGGGGATCAGAGGGTCGTCCTCCGATCAGAGGGTCGTCCTCCAATCAGAGAGTCGTCCTCCAATCAGAGGGTCGTCCTCCGATCAGAGGGTCGTCCTCCGATCAGAGGGTCCGATCAGAGGGTCCTCCAATCAGAGGGGATCAGAGGGGGTCATCCTCCAATCAGAGGGGATCAGAGGGTCGTCCTCCAATCAGAGGGTCATCCTCCAATCAGAGGGGATCAGAGGGTCGTCCTCCAATCAGAGGGTCATCCTCCGATCAGAGGGTCGTCCTCCGATCAGAGGGGATCAGAGGGTCTCCGATCAGAGGGTCCAATCAGAGGGGATCAGTCCTCCGATCAGAGGGTCGTCCTCCAATCAGAGGGTCATCCTCCATCAGAGGGTCGTCCTCCGATCAGAGGGTCGTCCTCCGATCCTCCAATCAGAGGGTCAGATCAGAGGGTCATCCTCCAATCAGAGGGGATCAGAGGGTCGTCCTCCAATCAGAGGGTCGTCCTCCAATCAGAGGGTCAGAGGGTCGTCCTCCAATCAGAGGGTCATCCTCCAATCCTCCAATCAGAGGGATCAGAGGGTCGTCCTCCGATCAGAGGGTCATCCTCCGATCAGAGGGTCGTCCTCCGAGAGGGTCGGATCAGAGGGTCCAATCAGTCCTCCGATCAGAGGGTCAGAGGGTCCTCCGATCAGAGGGTCATCCTCCAGTCCTCCATCAGAGGGTCATCCTCCAGAGGGTCAGAGGGGATCAGAGGGTCGTCCTCCAATCAGAGGGTCATCCTCCGATCAGAGGGGGATCAGAGGGTCCCTCCGATCAGAGGGTCGTCCTCCAATCAGAGGGTCGATCAGAGGGTCGTCCTCCAATCAGAGGGTCGTCCTCAGAGGGTCGATCAGAGGGTCGTCCTCCAATCAGAGATCCCTCCATCAGAGGGTCAGAGGGTCCCTCCGATCAGAGGGTACAAAGTAATACGTGTTTCTGTAAGTTGTACTATACAGATAGTGAAAGACATAAATAAATACTGAATGGGTAAACATGGACTGGATGATTATGTACAGTGTGTTCAGGTAAATATAGCTTTTATGATTTATATTTACAGTATGTGTGTGCTGTCGTGAGGAGCAGCAGCTCATCCATCTTTTGGGCCAGAGAGCAGATGTTTGCCAGATGTACAGTTCATAATCCTCACTGTTGCAGTTTAAAGAGTTCTCCAGCCCGTTTCCACCGTCTGCCTCTCACTAAAGCTCACCAAAACATTCCAGCTGGATGAAAAGCTGTGAACAAATTTGACAGGTTCCTTGTTGGATGTTCAAAAGTTCTTCCTTGGCGAATGAAAAACTGAATGAACAAACGAAAGGCTCCCATTGGAGGCGCCATCTTGAGAATACCATAACGTAACCTCTGACCCTGTTCTCATGGACCCTCACAACGGACTCAGACACGGCGTGCTGGTTCGGTCAGGTTTAGGTAAAGAGGCAACAGGAGATGGACCCAAACGCAGACACACGAGAGGAGCAGAGGGAGAATTAAACAGGGATTTTAATAATCAAAAGTCCAAAACAAAACGTACATGGAGGTGATGACTAAACCAATAACAGAAAGTCCAACGAAGAAAATGACGCGAAACAGGAACCAGGAATATCCATGGGAACATAGACGGATCATAGACAGGAACATAGACAGGAACAAGGCAGGAACATAGACGGATCATAGACAGGAACATAGACAGGAACAAGGCAGGAACATAGACGGAACATAGACAGGAACAAGGCAGGAAAATAGACAGGAACATAGACGGAACATAGGCAGGAACATAGGCAGGAACATAGGCAGGAACATAGACAGGAACATAGACAGGAACAAGGCAGGAACATAGACGGAACATAGACGGAACATAGACAGGAACAAGGCAGGAAAATAGACAGGAACAAGGCAGGAAAATAGACAGGAACATAGACGGAACATAGGCAGGAACATAGACAGGAACAAGGCAGGAACATAGACGGAACATAGACAGGAACAAGGCAGGAAAATAGACAGGAACATAGACGGAACATAGACGGAACATAGACGGAACATAGACAGGAACATAGACGGAACATAGGAACATAGGAACAAGGCAGGAACAGGAACAAGGCAGGAACATAGACAGGAACATAGACAGGAACATAGACAGGAACAAGGCAGGAACATAGACAGGAACATAGACGGAACATAGACGGAACATAGACGGAACATAGACAGGAACATAGACGGAACATAGGCAGGAACATAGACAGGAACAAGGCAGGAACATAGACAGGAACATAGACAGGAACAAGGCAGGAACAAGGCAGGAACATAGACAGGAACATAGACAGGAACATAGACAGGAACAAGGCAGGAACATAGACAGGAACAAGGCAGGAACATAGACAGGAACAAGGCAGGAACATAGACAGGAACATAGACAGGAACAAGGCAGGAACATAGACAGGAACAAGGCAGGAACATAGACAGGAACATAGACAGGAACATAGACAGGAACATAGACAGGAACATAGACAGGAACAAGGCAGGAACATAGTAGACACATCAGACGTCCCAACAACTAGCAGACTAAAGACAGGACTATAAATACACATGAAACTAATCAGACAACCAAACACAGGTGGGCAGACATGAGGGCTGAGAGCTGATTGGTGGAGAAACACAACAAGGCTGACGAGACTAATACATCAGAGGTGAAAACATACAAAGGCAGGAAGTGAAGTGAACACAAGACACAAGAGGCAGAGAACTTACTAAAATAAAACCAAAATTGTGACAGGTTCGGTGTCAGTCAAACCAGCAGTAGAGCTGGTTCTGTCCCAGTCTAACCAGTAGTAATGTTGTTTAAAGGATTGATCGATTGTTATCAATCCATAGAAACACAGAAACAAGTCGATTGGTCAAAATGAGTTCACACTTGTTGACATCTTATCTTATTAAAAGTATAATGACAAAGAACAAAGTACAATTAGAATAATTGCAGTGATGGCTTGTGAGATTATTGATTGATTAGTAATAAGACAGTCATTGCCGTGATGACAACAGAGTTTGTTTTGGTCCCCAGAGGAGACCAAGTTCTTTAAATGACCTGGACCGCAGCCACTCCACCAGTTACCATGGTTACAGCCAGGATGAGAGAGAGATGGAGTTTCTGCGTTTACAAGTTCTGGAGCAACAGCACATCATCGACGACTTGTCCAAGGTACTTATACTACTACTACTACTACTACTACTACTACTAATACTACCACTACTACTACTACTATTAATACTGCTACTACCACAACAACACATCATCGACGACTTGTCCAAGGTACTTATACTACTACTACTACTACTACTACTAATACTACTACTACTACTACTACTACTACTATTAATACTGCTACTACCACAACAACACATCATCAAGGACTTGTCCAAGGTACTTATACTACTACTTCCACTACTACTACCACTAATACTTCTACTACTACTACCTACTACTTTTGATACTGCTACTACAACACATCATCGATGACTTGTCCAAGGTACTGATATTACTACTACTACTACTACTACTACTACTACTACTACTACTACTACTACTACTTTTAATACAGCTTCTAGAAAAACGAACTATTCCTTTTACCACTACTGCTACTTTAATACTGCTACTACAACTACACATCATTGACAACTTGTCCAAGGTACTTATACTATTACTACTACTATTAATACCACTGCTACTACAACAACACATCATTGACAACTTGTCCAATGTACAGAATCCACCTTTTGACAGAACAACAGCAAAATTAGAAGAGAAACCGGTCTGAAGTTCTTGACATCAGAGGGGTCAAGTGATGGTTTCTTCAGAAGGGGGGTGACTCTGGCAGTCTTGAAAGCCGAGGGAAAGCATCCCGAGACGAGAGATGTGTTGATGAGGTGGGTGAGGAAAGGAAGGAGTTCAGTGGCAATAGACTGAAGAAGAGGGGAGGGGATCGGGTCAAGGGAGCACGTGGTGGGGCGGTTAGATGTAACAAGGTCGAGGACCTCCTTAGGGGAGAGGGGAGCAAAATAGGGTAAGATGGGGTGTGGAGAGGGAAGGGGGAGCTGAGGGGAAGGCTGGAGAGCGAGAGGGTAGAGAGAGGGTGGACAGGGAGGGGGGCTGAGAGAAGGAGGATCTGATATCGTTTACCTTCTTGTCAAAGAAGTTGGCGAAATCATCAGGGAGAAGGGAGGAAGTAGGAGGAGGGGGTGGGGTTGGAGGAGTGAAGAGAAAGTTTCAAAGAGTTTTTAGGATTGGAAGCAGAGGTTAGGATTTTAGAGCGGAGGAAAGCCGCTTTAGCAGTAGCTAGAGAGGAGGAAAAAGTGGAAAGGAGAGATTGGAAGTTAAGAAGGTCCTCCGGGAGTTTGCCTTTAGCCTCCACCTTTGGACAGAACATCAGTTTATCCTCCACCTTTAGACAGAACAGTTTAGCCTCCGCCTTTTGACAGAACAACAGTTTAGCCTCCACCTTTTGACAGCCATGTTTTCAGCTCTTTGCTTCTTTAGATAATTCTGTTTCTTCCTGTTTCTCCTTTCACACTATTTCAGCTGTCAGCATTCACACACATCTTTCCTGGTAATGGATCATAGATCCAGGACAAGACTGACAGAAGTCACTTTACAAATCCTTCTGCTACGTCAGCACCACGGACAGCGTCGATGGTTTATGAAAACGGAGCACAGTTTGGCTGCTGATAGATTTGAACCCACTGATGTTCAGAGTTTGATGAAGTAACAATATTTAAATAAACTCTTTGTGTTTCCAGGCTCTGGAGACAGCTGGTTATGTAAAGAATGTTATAGTGAGTATTAATCAGCACTACTTCTGCTACTGTCAGTATTTCTACGACTGTTACTACTTCACTGTGTGTATTTAGGTCAATTATGTATTTTTTTATGGAACACCAAGCAGCTGAACATATGAAGAGACAACACAACTCCAAATGAATGAATGAATGAATGAATGAATGAATGAATAAATGAATGAATGATTGAATGAATGATTGAATGATTGAATGAATGATTGGTTGAATGATTGAATGAATGAATGAATGAATGAATGATTGAATGAATGAATGATTGAATGAATGAATGAATGAATGATTGAATGAATGAATGAATGAATGATTGAATGAATGATTGATTGAATGATTGATTGAATGATTGAATGAATGAATGAATGAATGAATGAATGATTGAATGAATTGAATGAATGAATGATTGATTGATTGAATGAATGATTGAATGAATGAATGAATGAATGAATGATTGATGATTGAATGAATGATTGAATGATTGAATGAATGATTGAATTGAATGAATGAATGATTGAATTATTGAATGAATGAATGATTGAATGAATGAATGAATGAATGAATGATTGAATGAATGATTGATTGAATGAATGAATGATTGAATGAATGAATGATTGATTGAATGATTGAATGAATGAATGAATGAATGAATGAATGAATGATTGAATGAATGAATGATTGAATGAATGATTGAATGAATGATTGAATGAATGAATGATTGAATGAATGAATGAATGAATGAATGAATGAATGAATGAATGAATGAATGATGTTTCTGCATGTTTCCTCCAGGAGAGAGACATGTTACTGAGATACAGACGTCAGGAATCAGTGAGGAGGAAACGAACTTTCAAAGCCTGCAGGGTGAGACGTCTAAAAGGTTTCAGACCTGTCACCTCCTTCTTGTTCTCCTGTTCTCTTGTTCTCTTTCTCTCTTCCTCTCTTATTTTCCTTCTCATATGTTCTCCTGTTCTCTTGTTCTCTTGTTCTCCTGCTCTCTTGATCTACTGTTATCTTGGTCTCCTGTTCTCCTGTTCTCTTCTTCTCTTCTTCTCTTTCTCTCTTCTTCTCTTTCTCTCTTCTTCTCTTTCTCTATTGTTCTCCTGTTCTCTTGTTCTCTTGTTCTCTTTTTCTCTTTTTCTCTTTCTCTCTTGTTCTCTTTCTCTATTGTTCTCCTGTTCTCCTGTTCTCTTGTTCTCTTTTTCTCTTTCTCTCTTGTTCTCTTTCTCTATTGTTCTCCTGTTCTCCTGTTCTCTTGTTCTCTTTTTCTCTTTCTCTCTTGTTCTCTTTCTCTCTTGTTCTCCTGTTCTCTTGTTCTCCTGTTCTCCTGTTCTCCTGTTCTCTTGTTCTCTTTTTCTCTTTCTCTCTTGTTCTCTTTCTCTATTGTTCTCCTTCTCATATGTTCTCCTGTTCTCTTGTTCTCACACAGGTTATAGAGACATTCTATGGCTATGATGAGGAAGTTTCTGTGGACTCTGATGGATCATCTTTGTCGTTTCACACCGACCGAACTCCTGATACAGAACCAGACGAGGTACACACACACACACACACACACACACACACACACACACACACACACACACACACACACACACACACACACACACACACACACACACACACACACACAGACTGAACCACCTGGACCGCGTTCAGGTCTGTGGTGGATCAGAGGATCCAGGGTCCGGTTGCATCATCTAGGCTGAAGGTTTGATGGACTTCTTTTAGAAGATGTCTTTCTTTGCTTCGTCCGATCAATCATTTATGTCCTGAATTATCTTTAATTCTTCTTCTTATCTGTCTTTAAATTGGACTTTGCTTCATCATTTTATATGGACGGCAGTGGACGGCAGTCAGAACATTCTGGTGCTGGATGAAGGACTCTATTCATTTTCCTGTTTCAGTGTCTGTTGAACTGCATTTCCTCTTTTTGATGGTTCGTAACGTTGCCACAAATCAACAAGTCAGCGGGAGATTGTTAACACCGTATCCTAGCAACGCATGCTGCTACGCCATTGGCACATTGGCTTACCGGGCGAAGTTAAGACGAAGCTTAAGTTTGGTTGGTGCAACGGACGTAATGACCGGTCTAAATAAAGACAACTTAACAGTTAAGACCAGTATCAGTAAGCACTGGTCTTAATAAAGACAACTTAACAGTTAAGACCAGTATCAGTAAGCACTGGTCTTAATAAAGACAACTTAACAGTTAAGACCAGTATCAGTAAGCACTGGTCTTAATAAAGACAACTTAACAGTTAAGACCAGTATCAGTAAGCACTGGTCTTAATAAAGACAACTTAACAGTTAAGACCAGTATCAGTAAGCACTGGTCTTAATAAAGACAACTTAACAGTTAAGACCAGTATCAGTAAGCACTGGTCTTAATAAAGACAACTTAACAGTTAAGACCAGTATCAGTAAGCACTGGTCTTAATAAAGACAACTTAACAGTTAAAACAGTTCAAAGCACTGGTCAAATAAAGTAACAGTTAAACCAGTATCAGTAAGCACTGGTCTTAATAAAGATAAATCAGACAAATAAAGACAACTTAACAGTTAAAACCAGTATCAGTAAGCACTGGTCTTAATAAAGACAACTTAACAACCAGTATCAGTTAACAGTTAAAACCAGTATCAGTAAGCACTGGTCTTAATAAAGACAACTTAACAGTTAAGACCAGTATCAGTAAGCACTGGTCTTAATAAAGACAACTTAACAGTTAAGACCAGTCTTAATAAAGACAACTTAACAGTTAAGACCAGTATCAGTAAGGTCTTAATAAAGACAACTTAACAGTTAAGACCAGTATCAGTAAGCACTGGTCTTAATAAAGACAACTTAACAGTTAAGACCAGTATCAGTAAGCACTGGTCTTAATAAAGACAACTTAAAGTTACCAGTATCAGTAAGCACTGGTCTAAATAAAGACAACTTAACAGTTAAAACCAGTATCAGTAAGCACTGGTCTAAATAAAGACAACTTAACAGTTAAAACCAGTATCAGTAAGCACTGGTCTTAATAAAGACAACTTAACAGTTAAAACCAGTATCAGTAAGCACTGGTCTAAATAAAGACAACTTAACAGTTAAAACCAGTATCAGTAAGCACTGGTCTTAGTAAAGACCGTCTTAACAGTTCGGACTAGGATCAGTTAAGACCAGCTCGTTCCAGACCAGGTCTCTGGAGACTCATTTTAGCAGGGTGGTCCACCAGGAGGGGTTTCATAGAGGTAACATGGCTCCTCCCCTCACTGGTGTGACACGTTCTGTTACTGGTCTCACTGGTTCTGTTACAGATTATGTTACTGGTCTCACTAGTTCTGTTACTGGTTCTGCTACTCACTTGTTTGTGTGTTTAAGGTGTGTGTGCGTGAGGAGGTGGAGTTTCGTTACCGTCAGCTGACTCAGGAGTATCAGGCGCTGCAGCGAGCGTACGCTCTCCTGACGGAGACGAGCGGAGTCAACTACGACGCTGAGAAGGAGATCAAGGTGACTCAGACCATGAGCAAGGCACCAACATGTTGATGGTTCTATTCCCTGTAATGAAGCAAGGCACTAACAGTTCTATGGTTCCATTCCCCGTCTTACAGACCAGAGAGCAGTTGCTGACTGAAATCTCTCAATATCAAACCAGAGTTGCAGACCTGGAGTCAGCACTGAAACAGCAAGGACTGGTAACACACACACACACACACACACACACACACACACACACACACACACACACACACACACACACACACACACACACACACACACACTCACACACACACACACACACACACACACACACACACACACACACACACACACACACACACACACACACACACACACACACACACTCACACACACACACACACACACACACACACACACACACACACACACACACACACACACACACACACACACACACACACACACACACACACACACACACACTCTCACACACACACACACACACACACACACACACACACACACACACACACACACACACACACACACACACACACTCACACACACACACACACACACACACACACACACACACACACACACACACACACACACAATAAGTTTTTATCTTTATTTTACTTTTTTTGCTCCAATCGGTTTAGATCGATCAGGTTTATAGTATTGATACAGAATCGATCACTTTGTTGTTCATTTTTGATTTGACATTGATTTTGTATCAATACTATGAACCTCTATCAGTATTGCAGTTTTGTCAGTTAAAGATAAAATGTCCCCATGGGAATGATGGAGTCATATTTCAACGGCTAGGAGAGTTATGTTACAAACATCTAAATGACCAATCAGATTGGTTGGTCAGAACTTCTTGTTATAGTATGGCAACTGATACTGCTGACTATCTGCCTGTCTCTCTATCTGCCTGTCTCTCTATCTGCCTGTCTCTCTATCTGTCTGTCTCTCTATCTGCCTGTCTCTCTATCTGCCTGTCTCTCTATCTGTCTGTCTCTCTATCTGTCTGTCTCTCTATCTGTCTGTCTCTCAGGATGTGAAGTGGGTGGAGGAGAAGCAGGCATTGTACCAAAGGAATCAACAGCTGGTTGAGAAGGTGAAGCAAACTTTGGAATCCGTAGCTCTGTTTGAACACATGAAACACATTGATGTTCTTCAGTGAGACTTCCACTTCTGGAGGATTTCATAACCTCTCATGTTTATCCACAATATAGGTCTATAAATCCACTTAGAAATCTCAGAGAAAATAATCATCATGTCTCTAAGATTTCTTCAGTATCAAAGTGTTCCAGCTATAGTCATTCATCAATCTGTATAGAGATCATTGAAACACTGTTAATGGAGACACTTTGACTACATGGACACTAATAAAGAAACACAGCTACCTCACTGTCTCCATGACAACAGTATACTTCAAAGCAGGATGGAAACTACAGTTCCTGGACTAAGAGCACGACTATGTCCCAAATAAGACACTAAATGAAAATAATAAAACAGACACATATATGTATATATATATATATAAATATGCACACACACACACACACACACACACACACACACACACACACACACACACACACAGACATACAGCATTATGTGACATCGTTTTCATAATTTGTCTGCTTCTCTACGTATATTTTTGATATTTGCAGGTGAAGCAAATGGAAGGTGAAGAGCTGCAGCTAGAAAATGAAATCCAGGACGTCAGAGATCAAAACGAACTGCTGGAGTTTCGGATCTTGGAGCTTGAGGTAAAAACAGAAGGACATAAACAACAACAACTACAACAACAATAAGTTAAAACAGTCAGTCAGACATAAATAACCATTAAATCAGTCAGACCGACGTGAACAACAACAAGTTAAAACAGACGTAAACAACAAACAATTAAAACACACTAATGAGTGTGACTCACCGTGTTAACTGTTTAGGAGAGGGAGCGACGCTCACCTGCCATTAACTTCCAACAACTCCATTTCCCAGAAGGCCTCAGTCCCCTACAGATCTACTGCGAAGCAGAGGGAGTCACTGTAAGTAACTCTGCACCGGAGTACACCTGTAAACACACCTGAGTACACCTGTAAACACACCTGAGTACCCCTGTAAACACACATGATTACACCTGTAAACACACCTGAGCTCACCTGTAAACACGCCTGAGTACACCTGTAAACACATCGGAGTACACCTGTAAACACACCTGAGCTCACCTGTAAACACACCTGAGTACACCTGTAAACACACCTGAGTACACCTGTAAACACACCTGAGCTCACCTGTAAACACGCCTGAGTACACCTGTAAACACACCTGAGTACACCTGTAAACACACCTGAGTACACCTGTAAACACACCTGAGCTCACCTGTAAACACGCCTGAGTACACCTGTGTACACCTGTAAACACATCGGAGTACACCTGTAAACACACCTGAGCTCACCTGTAAACACGCCTGAGTACACCTGTAAACACACATGATTACACCTGTAAACACACCTGAGTACACCTGTAAACACACATGATTACACCTGTAAACACACCTGAGTACACCTGTAAACACACCTGAGTACACCTGTAAACACACCTGAGTACACCTGTAAACACATCGGAGTACACCTGTAAACACACCTGAGTACACCTGTAAACACATCGGAGTACACCTGTAAACACACCTGAGTACACCTGTAAACACACCTGAGTACACCTGTAAACACATCGGAGTACACCTGTAAACACACCTGAGTACACCTGTAAACACATCGGAGTACACCTGTAAACACATCGGAGTACACCTGTAAACACACCTGAGTACACCTGTAAACACATCGGAGTACACCTGTAAACACACCTGAGTACCCCTGTAAACACACCTGAGCTCACCTGTAAACACACATGATTACACCTGTAAACACACCTGAGTACACCTGTAAACACATCGGAGTACACCTGTAAACACATCGGAGTACACCTGTAAACACACCTGAGTACACCTGTAAACACATCGGAGTACACCTGTAAACACACCTGAGTACACCTGTAAACACACCTGAGTACACCTGTAAACACATCGGAGTACACCTGTAAACACATCGGAGTACACCTGTAAACACATCGGAGTACACCTGTAAACACATCGGAGTACACCTGAGTAGTAATTCATTTCTCTGAATAACGTTTATTATTATTCCTCAGGACATTTCGATCAGTGAGTTGATGAAGAAGCTGGACATTCTGGGAGATAACGCCGTAAGTGTATGTTGAATTTAATTTGTACATGTATGTGTTTATAATAGTAAAGTCAATCAAGATTGACCTAAACTTCATCTTCATCATCAGAAGCAGCAGACCTTTTATTTTGGAGCCTTTATTTTGGAGCTTCAGTCCGCTGCAGTCAATCCATCTGGAAAACACACCAGTGCCTCCGCTAATAGTTCTGCTGTTATACTGGTGATTGACTGGGCTGATGAAATACTTTATATGAAAATGTTGATGAAAATGTGCTTACTTCACCACGATAACACATAGATGTTGTCCCATTATTGACAAACAGATGCGTAAAAACAGAAGGATTTGACTAAATCTGACAGAACCAGCAGAACCATTCATTTAGCAGAACCAGAACGTGTTGATGTGTTGTTCACGTTTTATGAACTTTTTTTTTATGTCTTATTTACATGTTGTTGATGTCTTATTTACATGTTGTTGATGTGTTATTTACATGTTGTCGATGTGTTATTTGCATGTTGTTGTGGTGTTATTTACATGTTGTTGATGTGTTATTTACCTGTTGTTGTGGTGTTATTTACATGTTGTTGATGTGTTATTTACATGTTGTTGAGGTGTTATTTACATGTTGATAAAAATGTAGAGTTTTATCTAACATGTTGACGTGTTATTAAACATGTTGCTGACGTTGTGTTGACGTGTTTTTTACATGTTGATGATGATGTGTTAACTTGTCTTTTAAGTCATACAGCTGTTAATTACATGTTATTGACGTTTAATTAGCATGGTATTTACATGTTCATGTGTTAATTTACATGTTGCTGAAGAGATCTTGACATGTTATTAACATGTTGCTAAAGTTATGTTGACATGTTATTGACATGTTGCTGATGTGTTGTTGACATGTTATTTACATGTTACCGTTTTGTTATTTACATGTTGCAGATGCCTTAATTACATGTTACTGCTTTGTTTTTTACATCTTATTTACACGTTGTGGACGTCTTATTTACATGTTGCCGATTTCGTTTTATGTGTTATTAACATGTTGCTGATGTGTTTTTTACGTGTTATTTACATGTTACTGTTTTGTTATTATCATGTTGCTGACGTGTTATTTACATCTTGCCGATTTGATTTTATGTGTTATTAACATGTTGCTGATGTGTTTTTTACCTGTTATTTACATGTTGCTGATGTGTTTTTTACCTGCTATTTACACGTTGCTGATGTGTTTTTTACGTGTTATTTACACGTTGCTGATGTGTTTTTTACCTGTTATTTACACGTTGCTGATGTGTTTTTTACCTGCTATTTACACGTTGCTGATGTGTTTTTTACCTGTTATTTACACGTTGCTGATGTGTTTTTTACGTGTTATTTACACTTTGCTGATGTGTTTTTTACCTGTTATGTACATGTTGCTGATGTGTTTTTTACCTGTTATTTACATGTTGCTGATGTGTTTTTTTACCTGTTATTTACACATTGCTGATGTGTTTTTTACCTGTTATTTACACGTTGCTGATGTGTTTTTTACCTGTTATGTACATGTTGCTGATGTGTTTTTTACCTGTTATTTACATGTTGCTGATGTGTTTTTACGTGTTATTTTCACGTTGCTGATGTGTTTTTTACCTGTTATTTACACGTTGCTGATGTGTTTTTTTACGTGTTATTTACACGTTGCTGATGTGTTTTTTACCTGTTATGTACATGTTGATGATGTGTTTTTTATGTGTTATTAACATGTTGCTGATGTGTTTTTTACCTGTTATGTACATGTTGCTGATGTGTTTTTTACCTGTTATTTACATGTTGCTGATGTGTTTTTTACCTGTTATTTACATGTTGCTGATGTGTTTTTTACCTGTTATTTTATTTACATTATTGCTGCTGATGTGTTTTTTACCTGTTATTTACATGTTGCTGATGTGTTTTTTACCTGTTATTTACATGTTGCTGATGTGTTTTTTACCTGTTATTTACATGTTGCTGATGTGTTTTTTACCTGTTATTTACATGTTGCTGATGTGTTTTTTACCTGTTATTTACATGTTGCTGATGTGTTTTTTACCTGTTATTTACATGTTGCTGATGTGTTTTTTACCTGTTATTAACATGTTGCTGATGTGTTTTTACGTGTTATTTACACGTTGCTGATGTGTTTTTTACCTGTTATTTACATGTTGCTGATGTGTTTTTTATGTGTTATTAACATGTTGCTGATGTGTTTTTACGTGTTATTTTCACGTTGCTGATGTGTTTTTTACGTGTTATTTACATGTTGCTGATGTGTTTTTTTACGTGTTATTTACACATTGCTGATGTGTTTTTTTACGTGTTATTTTCACGTTGCTGATGTGTTTTTTTACGTGTTATTTTCACGTTGCTGATGTGTTTTTTTACGTGTTATTTACACATTGCTGATGTGTTTTTTTACGTGTTATTTACACGTTGCTGATGTGTTTTTTACCTGTTATGTACATGTTGATGATGTGTTTTTTACCTGTTATTTACATGTTACCGCTTTGGTTTTTACATCTCATTTACATGTTGCTGGCGTGTTGTTGACATGTTAATTCCATATTGTTGATGTGTTGCTGTTGGCATGTCTTCTTGCAGAATCTGTCCAATGAAGAGCAGGTGGTGGTGATCCAGGCCAGGACGGTTCTAACTCTAGCAGAAAAGGTAACAGTCACACCTGAACACAGCAGTCTGTCAACCTGCTGTCCCCCCACCTTTTGTTTGGATCCCAGACATCCAGTCAGAGTTCTTGTAGAAGGACAGCTTCAGTTAGTGGCATCATTTCATTTTGTATTGTTGTTTGAATCATACAAACACAATGGACCATATGACAGATTATTTGTCTTGTTCACTCATCTAGTCTCTGTCTGTCTTTGTTTTTAGTTGATGTTGTTCGTTCTTTGTGTCTCTGACATCCTGAAGGGTCCTGAAGATGGAAACGCTATCTGAGCATGGGACATGAGCGATTTCACTTTTTGCCAGTCTTTTTAACAATCTACCTCTTTTGTCCAACTACCTGTCTCTCTACCTGTCTCTCTCCCCGGTCAGTGGTTGGAGTCCATTGAAGGGACAAAGTCGGCTCTGCAGCAGAAAATGTTGGACATTGAAAGCGAGAAGGTAGAAAACTCAACTTGACCTAACCAACTTGTTCAACAAATCAAATGTATAAAACACAATAAATCATTAGATTTTTTAAAATTCCTTGAATAGATAGTGATAGTAAAGACAGATCCAAACAGGGCTGTTGCAGTTTATGGTCGACATCTAACCCCAAAAGCCAAGAGGAAGCCGCATAGCAACAGTGTTCTGAAAAACATGACTTTTGAAAACACGTTTGGTGAACTTTTACACTGAACCAACAGAGAAGCTTGTCGTCATGGTGAAACCTTTGATAGAATGGATCGAACATGTGAGATTGTTTATGGTTGTATTTTAGTTGTGTACATACACAACATAGAAACCCACAGCAGCCGTGTTGTTCTGCTGTTCAACTTTGAATCCGTTGGTTGGGTTAAGATTTGTCTGTTTCACATAAGTTTACTTAAGGTGGAGAAAAACACAAAGTTGCTTGTTTGATTCCAAGTAAGTGTCACAGCAACTCCGCAGCAGAACCTTTAGGTGACCTTTGACCTCTGTGTGTTGTTTACCAGGATCTGTTCAGTAAGCAGAAAGGTTACCTGGACGAAGAGTTGGACTACAGGAAGCAGTCAATGGATCAGGCTCATAAGGTGAGAAGCTGCTGAAGAAGAGACACAACAGCCAGGTGATCATGAACCATGGAGGTGGGAGGTGTTTTATTTTAAAGGTGTTACACAGAAATGATTCACTGAAGCCACATGTCACTGTGGTGTTGTTGCAAAATATGTGCACAAACTTCATTGACCAATAAAACTGATTCTGGTTAACAAATCAGAGACTAAACACCAGTGAAGACAATTTCTCCTGGACAAAGAATTCATGCATACAAAACAACACCCCATAGTTTTATTTGACATCTATTTCACTGAAGTTATTCTTATGAATATTGGGTAACACTTCAAAATAACCCATTAATAAATGGTAAATTGATATTTAATTAAACTTCAGATAATAGTTTTTTTACTGTTAACAAACAATGAAATAATTAATGAAGTATACTAATTATTAGTATAATAATATAATAGTCATAATAATAAGGATAAATATGCTTTAATTTAGGTAATAAATAAGTATAAATATGAAAATAAGTAATTTCATAATGTATCATTGGAAAAATAGATATTGTCTCATAGCTGAGAAAACACAATAACTATTACATTCTGATTACATTAGTAAACTTTATTATATAAGAGTTTATTGTTGCACACATCATATTTTACAAAAGTTATTAAGCATGTGTTAATGATTACCAAATGATTTGTAAACTTTTAGGAAATTATTTGTAAAACATAAATAAACATATTTAGTTGGTTGGCCGGGTCAAAAAGTCCAAAGGCCATTTTTCATTCCTGAACAGTCCCCGCAGACAAAAATACAAGAAATGAATGATTAATGTGTCGTCCAAAGTATCTTTGTTAGAGTTGCTTGAATGTGTTTCCAGCTCAGTGTCTCCATGAATTTATTTTAAAGATATACGTTGGATTTAAAAAATACAACCCGGTATACTGCAGGGCTACAAAGATTAACTCAGGTTTGCAGGTTTTCCCACAACAGTATCGCATTCACTCATTTATTTTAATAAAAACATTTTTAAGCTAAATTATATTAAAGCACAGTTAATACTGACCCTGATTATCGGATAAAATATTTTCTTGACACAGAGGATCCTGGAGCTGGAGGCCATGTTGTTTGAGGCTCTGCAGCAGGAGGAGGAGTTTAGGATGGTGGGATTAAAGATGGAGCACAGCCGTCTGTCTGAAACACTGACGGAGGAAGAACGGGACGGGCTGAGGAGAGCGATGGACCAATGGAAAAGATCTGTGATGTGTGAGCTGAGAGAGAGAGATGCCCAGATCCTCCGAGAGAGGATGGAGTTACTGCAACTCATACAACAGGTAAACGTGTAAACGACAAGTAAACATGTAAATGACAGGTAAACGTGTAAACGACAAGTAAACATGTAAATGACAGGTAAACGTGTAAACGACAAGTAAACATGTTAATGACAGGTAAACATGTAAACAACAGGTAAACATGTGAACGACAAGTAAACATGTAAATGACAGGTAAACGTGTAAACGACAAGTAAACATGTTAATGACAGGTAAACATGTAAACAACAGGTAAACATGTAAACGACAGGTAAACATGTAAACGACAGGTAAACATGTAAACAACAGGTAAACATGTAAATGACAGTAAACATGTAAACAGGTAACAGGTAAACATGTAAACAACAGGTAAACATGTAAACAGAAACATGTAAACGACAGTAAACATGTTAAACACATGTAAATGACAGGTAAACATGTAAACATGTAAACAACAGGTAAACATGTTAATGACAGGTAAACATGTGAACGACAAGTAAACATGTGAACGACAAGTAAACATGTAAACAACAGGTAAACATGTAAATGACAGGTGAGCTTTTAAACAACAGGTAAACATGTAAACGACAGGTAAACATGTAAACAACAGGTAAACATGTAAACGACAGGTAAACATGTAAACAACAGGTAAACATGTAAACATTTAAACAACAGGTAAACATGTAAATGACAGGTAAACATTTTAAACAACAGGTAAACATTTAATGACAGGTAAACATGTAAACATGTAAACAACAGGTAAACATGTTAAACAACAGGTAAACATGTAAACAACAGGTAAACATGTAAATGACAGGTAACCTTAATCAACAGGTAACCTTTAACTTACAGGTAACCTTTAAACAACAGGTAAACTTTAAACAGGTAACCTTTAAACAACAGGTAACCTTTAACAACAGGTAACCTTTAAACAACAGGTAACCTTTAACAACAGGTAACCTTTAAACAACAGGTAACCTTTAAACAACAGGTAACCTTTAAACAACAGGTAACCTTTAAACAACAGGTAACCTTTAAACAACAGGTAACCTTTAAACAACAGGTAACCTTTAAACAACAGGTAACCTTTAACCAGGTAACCTTTAAACAACAGGTAACCTTTAACAACAGGTAACCTTTAAACAACAGGTAACCTTTAAACAACAGGTAACCTTTAACTTACAGGTAACAAACAACAGGTAACAACAACAGGTAACCTTTAACAACAACAGGTAACCTTTAAACAACAGGTAACCTTTAAACCTTTAACAACAGGTAACCTTTAACTTTAACCTTTAAACAACAGGTAACCTTTAAACAACAGGTAACCTTTAAACAACAGGTAACCTTTAGACAACAGGTAACCTTTAACTTACAGGTAACCTTTAGACAACAGGTAACCTTTACAGGTAACCTTTAAACAACAGGTAACCTTTAACAAACCTTTAACAACAGGTAACCTTTAACAACAGGTAACCTTTAAACAACAGGTAACCTTTAAACAACAGGTAACCTTTAAACAACAGGTAACAACAGGTAACCTTTAAACAACAGGTAACCTTTAACAACAGGTAACCTTTAAACAACAGGTAACCTTTAAACAACAGGTAACCTTTAACTTACAGGTAACCTTTAAACAACAGGTAACCTTTAAACAACAGGTAACCTTTAACTTTCAGGTAACCTTTAAACAACAGGTAACCTTTAGACAACAGGTAACCTTTAAACAACAGGTAACCTTTAACAAAACAGGTAACCTTTAAACCTTTAAACAACAGGTAACCTTTAAACAACAGGTAACCTTTAACAACAGGTAACCTTTAACAACAGGTAACCTTTAACAACAGGTAACCTTTAAACAACAGGTAACCTTTAAACAACAGGTAACCTTTAACAGGTAACCTTTAACTTTAAACAACAGGTAACCTTTAAACAACAGGTAACCTTTAACTTTAAACAACAGGTAACCTTTAACTTTCAGGTAACCTTTAAACAACAGGTAACCTTTAAACAACAGGTAACCTTTAAACAACAGGTAACCTTTAAACAACAGGTAACCTTTAACTTTAAACAACAGGTAACCTTTAACTTACAGGTAACCTTTAAACAACAGGTAACCTTTAAACAACAGGTAACCTTTAAACAGGTAACCTTTAACTTAACAACAGGTAACCTTTAAACAACAGGTAACCTTTAACTTTCAGGTAACCTTTAAACAACAGGTAACCTTTAAACCTTTAGACAACAGGTAACCTTTAACAGGTAACCTTTAACTAACCTTTACAGGTAACCTTTAAACAACAGGTAACCTTTAAACAACAGGTAACCTTTAACTTTAAACAACAGGTAGGTAACCTTTAAACAACAGGTAACCTTTAACTTAACAGGTAACCTTTAAACAACAGGTAACCTTTAACTTACAGGTAACCTTTAAACAACAGGTAACCTTTAACTTACAGGTAACCTTTAAACAACAGGTAACCTTTAGACAACAGGTAACCTTTAAACAACAGGTAACCTTTAACTTTTACAGGTAACCTTTAAACAACAGGTAACCTTTAACTTTACAGGTAACCTTTAACAACAGGTAACCTTTAACTTTAACCTTTAACACAGGTAACCTTTAAACAACAGGTAACCTTTAACTTACAGGTAACCTTTAAACAACAGGTAACCTTTAACTTACAGGTAACCTTTAGGTAACCTTTAACTTTTACAACAGGTAACCTTTAACTTACAGAACAACAGGTAACCTTTAAACAACAGGTAACCTTTAAACAACAGGTAACCTTTAAACAACAGGTAACCTTTAACTTTAACCTTTAACAACAGGTAACCTTTAACAACAGGTAACCTTTAGACAACAGGTAACCTTTAACTTACAGGTAACCTAACCTTTAACAACAGGTAACCTTTAAACAACAGGTAACCTTTAACTTACAGGTAACCTTTAAACAACAGGTAACCTTTAACTTACAGGTAACCTTTAACTTTCAGGTAACCTTTAAACTAACCTTTAACTTTCAGGTAACCTTTAAACAACAGGTAACCTTTAACTTACAGGTAACCTTTAATCAACAGGTAACCTTTAACTTACAGGTAACCTTTAACTTACAGGTAACCTTTAACAGGTAACCTTTAACCTTTACAACAGGTAACCTTTAACAACAGGTAACCTTTAACAACAGGTAACCTTTAACAACAGGTAACCTTTAAACAACAGGTAACCTTTAAACAACAGGTAACCTTTAACAACAGGTAACCTTTAACTTTAGGTAACAACAACAGGTAACCTAACAACAGGTAACTTTAAACAGGTAACCTTTAACAACAGGTAACCTTTAGACAACAGGTAACCTTTAAACAACAGGTAACCTTTAACTTACAGGTAACCTTTAAACAACAGGTAACCTTTAAACAACAGGTAACCTTTAGACAACAGGTAACCTTTAACTTACAGGTAACCTTTAACTCACAGGTAACCTTTAGACAACAGGTAACCTTTAACTTACAGGTAACCTTTAAACAACAGGTAACCTTTAACTCACAGGTATGTTTTTGTGAATTATTGACATGATGTCTGTATTTGACAGAGGAACAAGGAGCTGGAAGAATGCATAGAAGCACAGAAACGACAGATTAAAGAGCTGGAGGAGAAGGTACTGGCGAATAGAAACACAATGAAGCCTTGACATTAATGTACAGTTAGCTCATTTTATCACCATGACAACACGCGTACACTGTAAAAGCTGGCAGTATGTAAACAATCTGCTTTCTGTGACTTTCCACTGACTCCACTTCTGTTTCTTCCAGTTTCTATTTCTGTTTCTATTCTTCTCTTTGGCATTCATCCTCTGGTCCTAACAGCAGCTGGTGAGTCAAACAGCAACACGGTTTACTGCTGGGGGGCTTTCTGCTGGGGCAACCCATGTAAACGCTGGGGCAAAACATGTAAACGCTGGGGCAAAACATGTAAACGCTGGGGCAAAACATGTAAACGCTGGGGCAAAACATGTAAACGCTGGGGCAAAACATGTAAACGCTGGGGCAAAACATGTAAACGCTGGGGCAAAACATGTAAACGCTGGGGCAACACATGTAAACGCTGGGGCAACACATGTAAACGCTGGGGCAACACATGTAAACGCTGGGGCAACACATGTAAACGCTGGGGCAACACATGTAAACGCTGGGGCAACACATGTAAACGCTGGGGCAACACATGTAAACGCTGGGGCAACACATGTAAACGCTGGGGCAACACATGTAAACGCTGGGGCAACACATGTAAACGCTGGGGCAACACATGTAAACGCTGGGCAACACATGGGGGCAACACATGTAAACGCTGGGGCAACACATGTAAACGCAACACATGTAAACGCTGGGCAACACATGTAAACGCTGGGGCAACACATGTAAACGCTGGGCAACACATGGGGGGCAACACATGTAAACGCTGGGCAACACATGTAAACGCTGGGCAACACATGTAAACTCTGGGCAACACATGTAAACGCTGGGCAACACATGTAAACGCTGGGCAACACATGTAAACGCTGGGCAACACATGTAACACATGTAAATGCTGGGGCAACACATGTAAACTGGGGCAACACATGTAAACGCTGGGCAACACATGTAAACGCTGGGGCAACACATGTAAACATGTAAACTGGGGCAACACATGTAAATGCTGGGGCAACACATGTAAACACTGGGGCAACACATGTAAACGCTGGGCAACACATGTAAACGCTGGGCAACACATGTAAACTCTGGGCAACCCATGTAAACGCTGGGCAACACATGTAAACACTGGGGCAACACATGTAAACGCTGGGGCAACACATGTAAACTCTGGGGCAACACATGTAAACGCTGGGGCAACACATGTAAACGCTGGGCAACACATGTAAACTCTGGGGCAACACATGTAAACGCTGGGCAACACATGTAAACTCTGGGGCAACACATGTAAACGCTGGGGCAACACATGTAAACGCTGGGGCAACACATGTAAACTCTGGGGCAACACATGTAAACTCTGGGGCAACACATGTAAACGCTGGGGCAACACATGTAAACGCTGGGGCAACACATGTAAACGCTGGGGCAACACATGTAAACGCTGGGGCAACACACACAAATCAATTAATTACATCAGCGTAAAGGTTTTAATATTCCAGTTTATGTTTTAGTGTCTGCAGGCCTCCAGAGTCCAGCAGCTGAAAACTCAGCAGGGTCAGCTCAGTCCGGATCAGACCAAGCAACCTGAGGATTCAGAAGTATTCAGGGTTTGAACCAGCAGCCTACAGACTAAGGCATGTTAGCTCAACTGCCCCACTGACCTGCCTCTGGATGCTGTCAGCCAATCAGAGCAGGACCCAGCTGTCAGCTGACCTTGGAACTACACAGTCACATATCAAAGACGAAGACACGGATGGTTTCCACGGCCACAGATTGATGTTGTGTTTCAGTGAAAACCACAACCGGCAAAATGCTAACTCTCTCACTGTTAGCTACTGTTTATTGAGAACTTCTGGTTTAGGAACCTGATATGCAGCTGATAAACACACATTCTGGCCTAACAAGGCCCGCTGGACTAAAGTGGTGCTATACTTCATACAGTGTTAGCTCAGCCAACTGGACTTCATGCAATGTTAGCTCAGCTAGCTAGAAGTCATACAGTGTTCGCTAAGCCGGAAAACTTTGCGAGCTAACCTAGCTGAATTCTAAAGGTTGACTTCAGTGTTGAGGTAGTTGATTGGGTCAGTTACAGCCAGTTGGTGGGTAAATGAAGCTTCAGGGACAAAAGCAAAGCGTGATGAACGACAACAGATGTTCAGTAAAACGGTTGCTCACTTACAGTGATGAGCTCACACAGTAGCATCCCACGGTATAAAACATTAGAAACGGTTGTTGAAGGGAACGTTCTCCTCTGTCCTGTTATAGGTTCAGTTGAATTTACCTTTTTTCTGATTGTCTGATCCACATGCAGACTGGAGAGTGAAGTAACATTGTTGAGCCTTTCAGCTCCACTCGTGGATCCACGGTTACAATGTGTAACTTTCCAGCCCCCTTGAGTCATCCCGGGACCAAACACTGATGAAGAAAACTATTTTTCATGGCATCAGGAGGTCTGCTAGAGCTGAACAACTGAACAACAGGAACGCAGAACTAAACAAAACAATGTTCTGATCTGAAAAAATAAAGAAGTCAGAAAGAAGTTAAAAAAACTGGTCACAAACGTTTGATTTAAAAAATAAAGGTCTTCAGTTCACTGTCATCAGTGGTGAGATTTTACACATTAACCATGAGTTCAAACTGATGGAGGAAAGTAACAGAGTAGAGTCAGTCTTTAAACGACCCCCTTGAATAATGGAGGATAGTTTCACGATACAACAAATATATTATGTATATATATAAATATATATACACATATATATATATATATTAAAATATCATATGAGATTAATGCTCCTTCTAAGCTTTAATTGCATATCCGGGCTTTGAGTTTTACTTCCCACCAATTTGTTGGTTAAATATTAATCCATTTAGTTTTAATTCTTAACTTTTAACAACAGAACATAATTTATTTTAAATGTCAAGTATCTTCCCTCAACGGAAACCGGTTCAGAACCGAATCAACACGATGAATCCGTTCTTTTGAAAACTGGATCTTGTACTTACGTATTATTTCAGATGATATTTTTCTATCTCTGATGTGAGTCTGAACTCATTAAACATCCGAACAGTTGGCAGTTTGATGTGAATACAGATTAAAATGGTGGAATTGAGAGTGAAGAAAAAACAGTGTTCGTGTTTTGTTGTTGTTTTTTCTTTTTATGGTTAAGCAGCGCAGACTGGATGGACCCAAATGCAGACTTTTGGGGCAAAGTGGATGAAGGAAGGTCGGGGTGGCTGGGTAGCAGGTTTAGCCCCTCTGGAGGCTGATGGACGGGGCAGGTCAGAAGGCATCCAGACGGGTTAGGTAACTCAGGAGATTAAGGAAAAAGGCTTCAGAGGAAGCTCCAGAAGTCTTTCATGGAGGCTGCATCCCTCAGGAGGACGACAACAAGACCCATCTGGAGATCAAAGAAGATGGTTACGGAACCCTCCAGAGGTGCCCCAGACACAAGACCCCGCTGGAACAAGACCGCAGAGACATAATCCCACTGGAACAAGACAATGGAGACATGTCTACTGGAACAAGACCACAGAAACATGATCCTACTGGAACAAGACCATGGGGACAAGACCCCACTGGAACAAGACCACGGAGACATGACCCCACTGGAACAAGACCATGGGGACCAGTGGCGGTTTTAGACACGGGCCACCCGGGCGGTGGCCCGGGCGGCACTTTTTCAAGCCACGTGGGGGGCGGAACGACCAAGTAAATAAATAAATAATAATCTCGGCTGCGAAGCGGTTTTCTATTATCTATCATATCACTGTGGGGAATTGGCGAATTGGCGCCCCCTGCGGCTGCAGGCGCTCCTGCTTGCGCCCCTGCTTGCTAAGAAGGTGACATCTATGTGTGAAAACGGGGAAGGGGAGGGAGGGCGGGGGAAAAGTTCACCTTGGAACAGACAAGTGGGGGGACGGGGGGATCCACTGTAGGCTATAGAGCAATACTATAATACAATAAGTGGGCGCAAGTCAGTCACACCTCGACTTTCTTGCAAAAAACGCACAGTTGCAATTGTGCACAGTTTGTCTTTCATTTATTTAGTAAAAAAAAAAAAAAAAAAAACGCACTCGGAGGGGTCTCGCCCGGGGTGTAATTCCATGTAGAACCGCCACTGATGGGGACAAGACCCCACTGAGACATGACCCCTCTGGAACAAGACAACAGAGACATGGCCCCACTGGAACAAGACCATGGGGACATGACCCCACTGGAACAAGACCACGGAGACATGACCCCACTGGAACAAGACCACGGGGACATGACCCCACTGGAACACGTCTATAGTTCTGTTATTCGCTCGCATGACTTCTCCTACCATTGTTATGCCGATGACACCCAGCTGGTCTTGTCATTTCCCCCCGGTGACACCCAAGTGGAGGCACGCATTGCTGCGTGCTTGGCTGACATCTCGAAGTGGATGGCGACACACCACCTGAAGCTCAACCTGGACAAAACCGAGCTACTGTTCCTCCCGGGGAAGGGTTGCCCGCACCGAGACCTGTCCATCACCATTGATGATGCCGTGGTGACGCCAACTGGGACTGTGAGGAATCTGGGTGTGACCCTGGACGACCAACTGTCGCTCTCAGCAAACATTGCATCGGTCACACGCTCCTGCAGATTCCTCCTCTACAACATCAGGAGGATTCTCCCCTTCCTCACTGAGGAGACGGTGCAGGTGCTCTACAGGCTCTGGTCATCTCCCGCCTGGACTACTGCAACTCACTACTTGCCGGAGCCCCGGCGTCGGCCATCAGACCTCTAGAGCTCGTCCAGAAAGCTGCAGCTCGTCTGGTGTTCAATCGCCCCAAGTTCTCCCACACAACTTCCCTTCTCCGTTCTCTACACTGGCTCCCTGTAGGAGCATCCAGTTACAGACTCTGGTGCTAGCCTACAGGGCAGTGAGAGGAACAGCTCCTTCCTATCTCCAGGCCCTTCAAGCCCTGCACCCCCGCCCAACCACTCCGCTCTGCTGCCCCGTCGCTCAGAGGTCCCTGCAGCCGATCCACCCGGTCACAGCTTCTCTCTGTCCTGACCCCACAGTGGAGGAATGAACTCCCCACTGATGTCAGGACAGCAGAGTCGCTGCCCATCTTTCGGCGCAGGTTGAAAACTCACCTCTTCATGAAGTACTACCCTGAGCCTTCCTCGTAGCACTTATTGTATTCGTATCAGTTCATTGCACTTATTGTTTTCGTAGTAATTTGCTTCTGCACTATACTTTTGCTCTGGTTTATGCTCTTAGATGCTTGTTTAAGAAAGGAGATGCACTTATGACTTCTGGTGACTAGTAGTTCTCTTGAATACACTGATTGTAAGTGGCTTTGGATAAAAGCGTCTGCTAAATGACTGTAATGTAATGTAATGACATGACCCCACTGGAACAAGACCATGGAGACATGACCCCACTGGAACACAACCATGGAGACATGACCCCACTGGAACACAACCATGGAGACATGACCCCACTGGAACACTACCATGGGGACATGACCCCACTGGAACAAGACCATGGAGACATGACCCCACTGGAACACAACCATGGAGACATGACCCCACTGGAACACAACCATGGAGACATGACCCCACTGGAACACAACCATGGAGACATGACCCCACTGGAACACAACCATGGAGACCCCCATGGAACACAACCATGGACATGACCCCACTGGAACACTGGAGACATGACCCCACTGGAACAAGACCATGGAGACATGACCCCACTGGAACAAGACCATGGAGACATGACCCCACTGGAACAAGACCATGGAGACATGACCCCACTGGAACAAGACCATGGAGACATGACCCCACTGGAACAAGACCATGGAGCCATGACCCCACTGGAACAAGACCATGGAGCCATGACCCCACTGGAACAAGACCATGGAGACATGACCCCACTGGAACAAGACCATGGAGCCATGACCCCACTGGATTATAGTTTACCGAGGTCAGCTGGAGGCTCAGGCACTTGGTACTGCTGCAGCTCAGCAGGACTGGGTGTCAGCTGGACCCTGATTGAGCACCTGGTTGGATCCCGTCCTGAGGGGAGATCGACAGTCCTTTGACAGATGACTAAATTAATCGTCCTGCTGCTTCCCCCTCACAATGAAAACTAGATCCAAACTCAACGGAGGAGTTCTGCATCACGACTTGACATAATGATTGCTTGCAGGACAAATGCTTCCTGAGTAGTTTCCACAACAACCCATGCAGATGGTTTGTTGATGTAGGAAACACAATTCTCACCTGATTACTGGCAAATATAAATACGGACAATCAGTCTTCAAGACTTGAGTTGAGAAACAAAGTCTGACCAAAGAAAGACTTAATTATCATTATCGTCTTTTATACTAAACTTATATACATTTTCTTTATTTTATTTTCTCTCCTGATTGAAATACTGTCACAGTTTGCCTTTGAGATTCTGTCCGACAGGAAGTGACTTTTCAGTTTAACGAGAGCTTCATGTTCACATGAAATTACAGACTTTGTTACGGTCCACTGAGTGTGTGTGTGTGTGTGAGTGTTTGTGTGTGTGTGTGAGTGTGTGTGTGAGTGTGTGTGTGTGTGTGTGTGTGTGTGTGTGTGTGTGTTTGTGTGTGTGTGTGTGTGTGTGTGTGTGTGTGAGTGTGTGTGTGTGTGTGTGTGTGTGTGTGTGTGTGTGTGTGTGTGTGTGTGTGTGTGTGTGTGTGTGTATGTGTGTGTATGTGAGTGTTTGTGTGTGTGAGTGTGTGTATGTGTGAGTGTGTGTGAGTGTGTGTGTGTGTGTGAGAGAGATATGATAGAGTGAATGTGACAGGCAGAGAGAATCCAGTTCAGACTGCAGCGTCTTCAGAGATCAGCAGAAATGAGCGCTGACCCGAGAGGATCAAGTCTAGAGAGTCAAACAGTCAAAAAGTCTCTCTGTGTTCGTTGGGCCTGAAACCTTCAGAGCGTTCGCTTGATGCCACATGACGATGTCACATGACGATGTCACATTATGATGTCACATGATGTCAGACTTGATAAATAACCAATAACAGCTGATAGTAGATGGATCAGCTTCAGTTACAGCATGATTATGTCAAACAGATAAAGTAGTTCCTGAGGTTCAACTGGGATTCAAACCAACAACCTCTCATGAGCATCTGATTCAGACCTCCTCCTCTTCTTCATCAGGACTCGTGTTTCTCCTCCTCTTCTTCATCAGGACTCGTGTTTCTCCTCCTCTTGCTCCCTCCGATCAGTTCCTCTCAGTCTCAGTTTGAGGTCACAGTTGCTCCCTCCTCCTCCCCCTCCTTCTGGTCTCCTCCCCCACTCCTCTTCTTCCTCTCCTTGTCTCGTCACAGATCAGATCTCTCCATGATGTCTGGGAGGAGGTGTTCTCAGGAGGATGACTGCTCCTCGCTCCTCTCCCGGCTGGGTTCCGACTCTCCTCGTCCTCGGATGAAGTATGGAGGGATGTTCTGCAGCGTCGAAGGAGCTTTCGAGAACAAAACTCTGAACTTCGAGTCGTTCAGTCCACAAACACAGCGTCGCAGAGCCGCCGGAACCCAAAGCCAGGGGCATGACGGAGGAGAAGGAGGAGGAGGACGAGGAGGAGGACCGACGGTGGTGTTTCCCTCTGGACACACCCGGGAAAACTACGGCAAGAGAGAGGTTAAAGAGACGACATTCATATCACATTTTATTAAGATGTCTCTGTGTTTGAACGCTGCTCAACAAACAAACAACGGTTTGTGAATACTTTCTAGATATTTAAGTCATTTAAAAACAAGGATGGAAATATTTAAAAATATTTATAATTCAGATTTAGTGCTGAAACGTTAAAATAATTAAACCTGATTAATGTCTGTTGAAAAATTATTTGAGAAACAAATTGAAATTGTTCTCATCAGTTTTCAGTGATTTCAAAGCTGATCACAATAGATACAAGCGATATAAATATAAATAAACAAAAAGGCTATTTAACATAAAAGATCAATACACTAATGCTCATAATTATGTGGTTGAGGTATTCGTAAAGAATCACGTTTAAATAAATCAGTCGAATTCAGACACATTAAAGTTTAAAGACAAACTGATGATGTGACAAAATAATCAATTCATAAATAATGACATCCATCATTTTATCAATAAAATGAGGAAGCAGCTTTTTTATTTCTCTCATCATGTCACCCTTCTCCCGGAAACGTTTCTGGGACCACCTGTCAAAATAAAAGTATGAGCAGTTCACCCCACCTTAGAACATGAAGTCAGTGATGTTCTCCGTTTACTGAAGTTAAAATGATTCATTCATTACTGATTACTTTAAGTAACTGAGCCAACATTTTCTGATTATACTGAATTCATATTTTTATATTTGCAGTGTGTTATTCGCACTTGGTTTCATTAAAAGGTGCGTGTATTTACCTTTAAATACATCCTGATGTGACCTGAGTATTTACCTTTAAATACATCCTGATGTTACCTGAGTATTTACCTTTAAATACATCCTGATGTTACCTGAGTATTTACCTTTAAATACATCCTGATGTTACCTGAGTATTTACCTTTAAATACATCCTGATGTTACCTGAGTATTTACCTTTAAATACATCCTGATGTTACCTGAGTATTTACCTTTAAATACATCCTGATGTTACCTGAGTATTTACCTTTAAATACATCCTGATGTTACCTGAGTATTTACCTTTAAATACATCCTGATGTTACCTGAGTATTTACCTTTAAATACATCCTGATGTTACCTGAGTATTTACCTTTAAATACATCCTGATGTTACCTGAGTATTTACCTTTAAATACATCCTGATGTTACCTGAGTATTTACCTTTAAATACATCCTGATGTGACCTGAGTATTTACCTTTAAATACATCCTGATGTGACCTGAGTATTTACCTTTAAATACATCCTGATGTTACCTGAGTATTTACCTTTAAATAGAGATAATGTTCGTCTAGGGGACTTTATTTTGAAGCTCTACACCGGAAACGGGGTGTGTAGTGTCGAGAGCGTGACGTCATCAGCGACAGCAACAAAAGCATCCTGAGTGTGTGAGAGAGAGAGAGAGAGAGAGAGAGAGAGAGAGAGAGAGCGGATCAATCAGCCGATAGATCGATCAGGATGTCGTTCCAGAACAAGAAGAGCAGCGTCAGAGCCGCGGTAGGTCCGACCCGAACCGAGAGGAGGAGGAGGAGGACCAGGAGGATGAGGAGGACCAGGAGGATGATGATGAGGAGGATGACCGAGAGGAGAGATGAGGAGGAGGATGAGATGAGGAGGAGGATGATGAAGCTCTGAGGAGGATGATGATGAGGAGGACCAGGAGGATGATGAGGAGGAGGAATGATGATGAGGATGATGAGAGGAGGATGAGGAGGATGATGAGGAGGAGGATGAGGAGGATGATGATGATGAGGAGGACCAGGAGGATGAGGAGGAGGATGATGAGGAGGAGGATGAGGATGATGATGAGGAGGAGGATGAGGATGATGATGAGGAGGATGATGATGATGAGGAGGATGAGGATGAGGATGATGATGAGGAGGACCAGGAGGATGAGGAGGAGGATGATGAGGAGGAGGAGGATGATGAGGAGGATGGATGATGATAGGATGATAAGGATATATGATATAAGGATATGATATATGATGACCAGGAGGATGTAGTTATATATATATTATATATATATATATATATATATATATATATAATATATATATATAGTTATATATATATATATAGTTATATATATATATATATTATATATATAAACTATATATATATATATATATATATATATATATATATATAACTATATATATATAGTTATATATAACTATATATATATATAGTTATATATAACTATATATATAGTTATATATATATATATATAACTATATATATATTATATATATATATATATATATATATATATATATAGTTATATATAACTATATATATATATATATAGTTATATATATAGTTATGTATAGTTATATATGGATACATTCTGAGATGATGGGACATCTCAGAATGTATCTGGTGTTTGTTGTGGTTCCTGTCAGAATGTAAGAACGACGTGTGCATCAGATGCCTTTGACTTCATGTTTCTGAGACGTTTATTATAATTATATCTGGTTTTATATCAGCTGTTTTATGTTTTAATATTCAGGTGAGATGCTCCCGTTTTACCCAGCATCCTCTCTGTCTGTTTCCAGGGTGACTGTCTGATCATCAAAGGAGGAAAGATAGTCAACGATGACCAGTCGTTCTACGCTGACGTCTACGTCGAGGATGGGACCATTAAGTAAATATATTCATATTCATATTCATATATATTGCTGACAGTGCTGGTTTTCAGTGGTCCAGCTGGATGTCCACCTGACCTCCACCTGATCTCCAGGTGTGTTGAGAGAAGACCTCCCACACCTCTTACTGTCTCTGACATCATCAGTCTTCCTTTCCTTGGTCATGATCAGACAGATCGGTGAGAACCTGATGGTCCCGTCTGGCGTGAAGACGGTTGATGCGTACGGTCAGCTGGTGATCCCTGGAGGAGTCGACGCCAACACCAACCTGAACGCTCCGCAGAGCGGCATGAGCCCCGCCGACGACTTCTACCAGGGAACCAGAGCCGCCTTGTCCGGAGGAACCACCACCATCAGTCAGATGATCCATAGTTACCCATCAGTACTCATCAATCCTCCTCAGGCCCATAACGGTAGTAGTAACGATGGTGGTTGTGTTTTCAGTGGACCATGTGCTGGTGGAGCCGGGGACTAGTTTACTGACAGCCTTCAATCAGTGGAGGGATACGGCAGAGCAGAGGGCGTGCTGCGACTTCTCCCTACACCTGGACATCACCCGCTGGCATGAAGGACTCTATGAGGAGCTGGAGACGCTCATCAAAGACCAAGGTCTGAGGAAAGATCCATGAAGTACTGATCCATGAAGTACTGATCCTCAACTTCTCAATCCTGGTTGATACAGAATTTATCTTTGAGTGACAATAAAGAAAATAAAGACAATAAAGACACTAAAGACACTAAAGACAATAAAGACAATAAGGATACTAAAGACAAAGACAATAAAGAAAATAAAGACAATAATGACATTAAAGACAATAAAGATAATAAAGACACTAAAGACATTAAAGATACTAAAGGCACTGAACAAACTTCAGTTAATAATGACTTATTGAGATATATATATATATCTACATAGAACGTTGCACAGAGTTTATTTTTAACTTGTTCAGCCTTGTTCTTCTGTGTTTAGCCAAATGTCTATTTCTCTGCATGTACATAGAGAGTAGCTAAATACAGGATTCACATGCCTCATATGTGTTCAAACTCACTGGGCCAATTAAGGTGATTTTTATCATTAAAAGAGAATCATAAAGATACTGCTTTTAAAATAAAACCTTCACCCCACACATTTTAGACCTAACTACAAGCTTGAGAAAAAATGATATTTATTGAGTTTGTTTTTTAAGAAACGTGTGTTTAAACAGGAAAGAGATGGAGGAACACTGGATAAACCATCTGAGTGAACTCTGTATTAACTGTAATATTTGTGTTTCAGGTGTGAACTCGTTCCTTTTCTTCATGGCTTACAAAGACAAATACCAGAGCTCCGACTCTCAGGTGAACTACAGTAGAATGATTATTGTTGCTTGTTGCTTGTTGTAGTTGTTGTCGTTGTTGAGATTGTTTGGGTTAATGCAGGTCAATGTCTTTATTTGACTGAATCTGCTTCCTGGTGTCGGGTTTCAGCTCTATGAGGCGTTTGGGGTCCTCCGGGATCTTGGAGCCATCGCACAGGTCCACGCTGAGAATGGTGACATCATTGATGAGGTAATACACCTGAGTAAAGTAAATTAAAAAATACAGTAATATGAACTCAGAGGACAAACATCTGCTGAAATGTCATTATTGTTCATATTTCCACAGTGAATTTAAACTTGTTTGTGTTTCAGGAACAGAAGAAGCTTCTCGTTCTCGGCATCACTGGACCTGAAGGACACGTTTTATCACATCCTGAGGAGGTACACAAACCTGTCATTACACCTGTCACACACCTGTAATTACACCTGTCACACATTTGTAATTACACCTGTCACATACCTGTCACACACCTGTAACAACATCATCATATAAACTCCCACCCTCGGTTGTCAGGGCCAGTGACTCGTATGTATTACTGATGATGATGATGTGTGTGTGTGTGTGTGTGTGTGTGTGTGTGTGTGTGTGTGTGTGTGTGTGTGTGTGTGTGTGTGTGTGTGTGTGTGTTGTAATGTTGTGTTTCAGGTGGAGACGGAGGCGGTGTATCGGGCTGTCACCATCGCCAAACAGGCCAACTGTCCGCTATACGTTACCAAGGTGATGAGCAAATCTGCTGCTGACGTCATCGCCAAAGCCAGGAAGAAAGGTGACGTCTTCATTCTCATGTGTTCTTCACACCTTTCAATCCACATCAGGTTCAGATTTAACTTTTCATTTAGAAGAACTCTGATCCGGTCAGCCAGTCCACAGGTACTATCTCACAAGACAAAGCCCACAAAGACAGTCCAACAATATCCAGAGCTTTCAGCATCTCAGGGTAAGGGTTTTCATGGAGAACAAGTCATATGGGTTGAGGTGATCCTGAAAGTGCATTTTCAGTCCAGGTCAGCTGTTGTCCTCCCTACTGAGAACAGTCTGGACCAAGTCCTTCCTCTTTCTACTGAGTCATCTCATGATTTGTCAGAACCACTTTATACTAAAACCCAAAGAGTTTTTGCCTCAGTGACCACCGGAGCTGCAGCCTTTCTGCTCAGAGCAGTTCCATGAATGCTGGGTACTGTGAACTGTTTGGTTTATCGGTGAGGCTCATCCTCCTCATCCGCCTGGAATCCTCTTTTGGTCTCAAAAGACACCTCTCATGGTTCAAATCCTACCTCTCAGAGAGACAACATTTCTTCGTTCACAAGGAGTCCCCCAAGGCTCGCTGCTCGATCCCCTCCTCTTCATTACATTACATTACATTACATTACAGTCATTTAGCAGACGCTTTTATCCAAAGCGACTTACAATCAGTAGTATATTACATATCATTCACCCATTCACACACTGATGACAGGCTACCATCAAGGTGCCACCATCAGACTCTAACTAACATTCATGCAACATCCAGTCCACACCGATGGCAAGCCTTCAGGAGCAACTTGGGGTTAAGTGTCTTGCCCAGGGACACATCGACTGCCGAAGCCGGGTATCGAACCACCGACCTTCTGATTGGAGAACTACCTTGCTCTCCACTACGCCACAGCCGCCCCATCTTCATCCTTTACATCCTCCCCCTCGGTCTCATCATTACTCAGCATGGTCTCCAGTTACGCTGTTATGCCGACAACATCTAATTATACAACTCTACTAAATATATATCACCACAACGCCACCAAATCCAACATCACCAACTGCCTGAAGGACATACAATTCTGGATGAGCACCAATTTCCTCAAGATAAACTGCAACAAATCTGAAGTCATCATCACACCAACAGCTTGTCCGTCATCGTCGATGGCTCCACTGTCGCCCCTTCTTCCAACAACTGCAACCTTGGAGTACTTTTCCCCTGGAACTCTCTTCCCACTCATATCCAGACCTTATAGATCCTGTGTTCGCACGGCCGAACATGTCCGCCAGTGAAAAAGGCACAAGTAGCTCCAGCAGTTCCACTTTTCCATATTTTGATTATTAACCAGAGAATTCATTGCTGCAAGTCAATGGGAATTCCTCAGTGTGTTCTCCAACAATCCTGCTTCCCAGATGACATTCCTCCCAACCACACTGCCCCCTCCCAGCAGGTGGTGGACCACACAAGATACTCGCTCAGTGTTTTAGCTTGTTCCCAACCGGGCAGGATGAGTACACACCCAGCCATCAGAGGCTTGAGCTCTCCTATCAGGTCTGGCCAGCAGTGAGATCCAGTCTCCCTAGTCTGGATGAGGTGCTGCAGCTACTACTATGTTGGTGATCCAGTAAGGGTCTTTGAATGGCTCTTTGTCTGAGAACCATTGTGTTTTGGGAGACCGGATGTGCAACTGCCAGGACATTTAAGCTCCCAGAGTCACAGGGAAGCACAAAACCCTCCACTACCATATTGTTGTGATTCTCGGAGAGGAACTCAAACAGATTGTAGGTCAAACATCCTCATGTTTCTGTCCTCAGGTATCGTGGTGTACGGGGAGCCAATCACTGCCAGCCTGGCCACTGACGGCTCTCACTATTGGTCCAAAGACTGGGCCACGGCTGCTGCCTTTGTCATGAGCCCACCTCTGAATAGGGATCCTACAACTCCACAGTACCTGACCTCCTTGTTAGCATGGTTAGTACGGCTCTACCTCTCTGTTAGTATGTTCAGTACGACTCAACCTCTCTGTTAGTATGTTCAGTACGACTCAACCTCTCTGTTAGTATGTTCAGTACAGCTATACCTCTGTTAGTATAGTTAGTACGACTCTACCTCTCTGTTAGCATGGTTAGTACGACTCTACCTCTCTGTTAGCATGGTTAGTACGGCTCTACCTCTCTGTTAGCATGGTTAGTACGGCTCTACCTCTCTGTTAGCATGGTTAGTACGGCTCTACCTCTCTGTTAGCATGGTCAGTACGGCTCTACCTCTCTGTTAGCATGGTCAGTACGGCTCAACCTCTCTGTTAGCATAGTCAGTACGGCTCTACCTCTCTGTTAGCATAGTCAGTACGACTCTACCTCTCTGTTAGTATAGTCAGTACGACTCTACCTCTCTGTTAGTATAGTTAGTACGACTCTACCTCTCTGTTAGCATGGTTAGTACGGCTCTACCTCTCTGTTAGCATGGTCAGTACGGCTCTACCTCTCTGTTAGCATGGTCAGTACGGCTCAACCTCTCTGTTAGTATAGTCAGTACGGCTCTACCTCTCTGTTAGTATAGTCAGTACGGCTCTACCTCTCTGTTAGTATAGTCAGTACGACTCTACCTCTCTGTTAGTATAGTCAGTACGACTCTACCTCTCTGTTAGTATAGTTAGTACGACTCTACCGCTCTGTTAGTATAGTTAGTACGACTCTACCTCTCTGTTAGTATAGTTAGTACGACTCTACCTCTCTGTTAGTATAGTTAGTACGACTCTACCTCTCTGTTAGTATAGCTAGTACGACTCTACCTCTGTTAGTATAGCTAGTACGACTCTACCTCTCTGTTAGTATAGCTAGTACGACTCTACCTCTCTGTTAGTATAGCTAGTACGACTCTACCTCTCTGTTAGTATAGCTAGTACGACTCTACCTCTCTGTTAGTATAGTTAGTACGACTCTACCTCTCTGTTAGTATGTTCAGTACGACTCTACCTCTGTTAGTATGGTCAGTACGACTCAACCTCTCTGTTAGCATGGTCAGTACGGCTCTACCTCTCTGTTAGCATGGTCAGTACGGCTCTACCTCTCTGTTAGCATGGTCAGTACGGCTCTACCTCTCTGTTAGCATGGTCAGTATGGCTCTACCTCTCTGTTAGTATAGTCAGTACGGCTCTACCTCTCTGTTAGTATAGTTAGTACGACTCTACCTCTCTGTTAGTATAGCTAGTATGACTCTACCTCTCTGTTAGTATAGTTAGTACGACTCTACCTCTCTGTTAGTATAGTTAGTTAGTATAGTTAGACTCTACCTCTCTGTTAGTATGTTCAGTACGACTCTACCTCTGTTAGTATGGTCAGTACGACTCAACCTCTCTGTTAGCATGGTCAGTACGGCTCTACCTCTCTGTTAGTATAGTCAGTACGGCTCTACCTCTCTGTTAGTATAGTTAGTACGACTCTACCTCTCTGTTAGTATAGTTAGTACGACTCTACCTCTCTGTTAGTATAGCTAGTATGACTCTACCTCTGTTAGTATAGTTAGTACGACTCTACCTCTCTGTTAGTATGTTCAGTACGACTCTACCTCTCTGTTAGTATGGTCAGTACGACTCAACCTCTCTGATAGTATGGTTAGTATGACTCCTCCTCTCTGTTAGCATGGTTAGCATTAATGTAGCCATACAACCCATGATTCAAGTTAACTTGAAATGAGCTGTTTTTTTTTTTTCCAGTGGAGACCTCCAGGTGACATCCAGCGCTCAGGCCAGCTTCTCCACAGCTCAGAAAGCAGTCGGTAAAGATGACTTCACTCTGATCCCAGAGGGAACCAACGGAATTGAGGAGAGGATGTCCGTGGTGTGGGATAGAGCCGTGGTAAGGTCCATGCGAGCGTGTTGATGCAGACATTGGGCTGTATAGATGAAAACTCTAAACTATTGTAAAGTTTCCACTTCAAAGGTATTGGGACAATATGATGGAATATGAATGTGGAGACTCAGATTTTTGTCATTCTTTCCCTCCAGTCTACGGGAAAAATGGATGAGAACGACTTTGTCGCAGTAACGAGCACCAACGCTGCTAAACTCTTCAACATTTACCCACGCAAAGGTATCCCATCAGTCGGAAGACGTTCCAGTGTGGAGAAGATAAAGACACTGTTGCTGCACTTTATCTACCCACACACCAGTTTAAAAGATTCTGTCTTTTTTAACTCAGGAAATGCTATGCCATATTTATGCAAAGATCCAGCAGCAGTGCTGTTTGCTTAAAGCAGTATTCACACATCTGTAACACAGTAAACTGGTGTATCTGTCCCATGTTCAGGAAGGATCGCTGTAGGATCAGATGCTGACATCGTCATTTGGAATCCAAAGGAGACACGAATTGTCTCTGCAAAGACTCACAACCTGGTAACAACACATCAATCAACATCATCAAGAATCTAATTCATCATCAATCATCTTAAACTGCCCATCATCCTTCTCCCCATGCTGTCTGTTTGTGTGTAGACGGTGGAGGTGAACATCCTGGAGGGTTTGGAGTTTCGAGGCGTTGCGTCAGTGGTGATCAGTGGCGGTCGAGTCGTTCTGGAGGACGGAAAACTCAATGTGACCAAAGGTTCAGGACGCTTCATTCCCAGAAAGGCTTTCCCAGACACCGTCTACAAGAGGATCAGGGCCCGCAGCAAGGTGACTAAGCGGTTAACTAGTTACCTAGTTTACTGTCTGACCAACTGGTTAACCTGTCTGACAGAAGATCATTGCTTGTAGCAAGGTAACCAACCAAATGGTAAACCTCCTGACTAACTGGTTAACCAGATGCCAGCTGACCTACATTACATTACATTACATTACAGTCATTTAGCAGACGCTTTTATCCAAAGCCACTTACAATCAGTGTATTCAACATAGGTATTCAAGAGAACTACTAGTCACCAGAAGTCATAAGTGCATCTCCTTTCTTAAACAAGCATCTAAGAGCATAAACCAGAGCAAAAGTATAGTGCAGAGGCAAATTACTACGAAAAGGAGTTCATTCCTCCACTGTGGGGTCAGGACAGAGAGAAGCTGTGACCGGGTGGATCGGCCGCAGGGACCTCTGAGCGACGGGGCAACCAGTCACCCCGAGGCAGCAGAGAGGAGTGGTGGGGGGGTGTAGGGCTTCATGGCCTGGAGATAGGAAGGAGCTGTTCCTCTCACTGCCCTGTAGGCTAGCACCAGAGTCTTAAACTGGATGCTCCTACAGGGAGCCAGTGTAGAGAACGGAGAAGGGAAGTTGTGTGGGAGAACTTGGGTCATTGAAAACCAGACGAGCTGCAGCTTTCTGGACCTACTTGTACATGAAAGTGCCTCACAGTTTGTATCAGGCTAAGAAGTGAATTAACTGTCAGATTAACAAGTTGTGTACAGTTGGAGGCCAACAAGCAACAACGAACTGCTTCAGCCTCTGTCTAGTCGGTGAACTATTTGATTTCTGATGGACTGATCAATGTAATAAATGGTAAATGGTTAATGGACTGCACTTGTTTATCTCTTTTATAGTCTTCCGACCACTCAAAGCGCTTTAACACTACATGTCACCATTCACTCATTCACTCCCATTCATAAACTTATGGGAGGGGCTACCATGCAAGGCGCCTCCTGCCCCTCAGGACTCTAACTAACATTCATTCCCATTCATACACCGATGGCACAGCATGCAGGAGCAATTTGGGGTTAACTGTCTTGCCCAAGGACACGCTGGCATGGACTAGCAAAACTGGGGATCGAACCGCCGATCTTCTGATTGAAGGACGACCCTGCTCTCCACAGATCCTCAGTCGCAAATGACCGATCAATCCATTAGGAATCAGTTTTCCTCAGACTTTTTGTCTCTTCGTCTCAGATGGCTGAGGCTCGCGGAGTCCCCCGTGGAAACTACGATGGTCCGGTTCATGATGTCATCAGCATGACTAAATCGGTCCCACCCACTCCGTCCACCAGGGGGCCCACCTGTCCGAAAACCCAGGCCAGCCTCCGAAACCTCCACCAATCAGGATTCACCCTGGCAGGTACATTACATTACATTACATTACAGTCATTTAGCAGACGCTTTTATCCAAAGCGACTTACAGGAAGTGTATTCAACATAGGTATTCAAGAGAACTACTAGTCACCAGAAGTCATGAGTGCATCTCCTTTCTTAAACAAGCATCTAAAAGCATAAGCCAGAGCAAAAGTACAGAAACAAACTAATATGATACAATAAGTGCAACAAACTAATACAAATGCAATAAGTGCTCAGAGGAAGGCTCAGGGTAGTACTTCTTTATCAGGTAGTACTTCTTTATCAGGTAGTACTTCTTTATCAGGGTAGTACTTCTTTATCAGGTAGTACTTCTTTATCAGGTAGTACTTCTTTATCAGGGTAGTACTTCTTTATCAGGTAGTACTTTTTATCAGGTAGTACTTCTTTATCAGGTAGTACTTCTTTATCAGGGTAGTACTTCTTTATCAGGTAGTGCTTCTTTATCAGGTAGTACTTCTTTATCAGGGTAGTACTTCTTGAAGAGGTGAGGTTAAAGATGGGCAGTGACTCTGCTGTCCTGAGGTCAGTGGGGAGTTCATTCCACCACTGAGGGGTCAGGACAGAAAGAAGCTGTGACCGGGTGGATCGGCTGCAGGGACCTCTGAGCGACGGGACAACCAGTCACCCCGAGGCAGCAGAGAGGAGTGGTGGGGGGGTGTAGGGCTTCATGGCCTGGAGATAGGAAGGAGCTGTTCCTCTCACTGCCCTGTAGGCACCAGAGTCTGTAACTGGATGCTCTTACAGGGAGCCAGTGTAGAGAACGGAGTGTTCACAAACGCAGGACACACATGTATCTGCAGTATTCTGTGTGTTCCCATAATCTGTTATCAATTATAGGTGATTGACTCTGTGTTGCATTCAGGGTAAACAGTCTAGACCACATGAAGTTTGTGACGTGATGTCACGGTGACTACATCCGCTTCTTCTAGACAGTCTGTTGACGTACTGAAACGTTGACATTTCACTTGTTATGAGAAGAAGATGATATAAGAATGTCCCCTGAGGTCGTTTTTTATTAATGCTAGCTAACAATAGGGATGTTACGCTTCATACATTATTATTGTCATTATTTTAACACAAACCACAATGTTTTATCTAACCATAAAAACTTGTTGCCTAAACTAAAAACAATGTTTCTCTATATTAACAACGTGGGTTAGGGTTATGAAATGTATTTTTGGTTCAGAATCGTTGGCATTCAAGTATTCAATCTATTTTTTTCTTGACGACTGGGTTTGTAAACTTCACTAATATAGATAATCATCTTCTTCTTCTTCTTCTGTCAAGGAAATCAGATCGATGACCACATACCTCGCCGCTCTGCTCAGAAGATTGTAGCGCCGCCTGGTGGACGATCCAACATTACATCCTTATCTTAAAAAAACAGGCTGATACAGCCGAACCCTAACAGAACCTACAACAGTAGAACTTGAGTACTAAGCCCTACAACAACCTAACAACTAGTACTACACCCTATAACAATTTTAATTAAATTACTATTGAACCCAACAACTAGTATTGAATAGTTTAAAAGCAGAACACAACAGTAACTAACACTACTAAATCCTACAATAATGATACATTGACTAGTACTTAATCAACAATTAGTTATATATACTAGTAAATACTAGTCGTAATAGTAACTTGTACTTCTGCTAGAATCAAACCCTTTGACAACCATCAAACTAGTGCTAAATTATAAGACAAAGATACTTCAACGAATTCAACTCAGTACTAATCCCTGGTACAACGGTAGTGAAACAAGGAAATTCTACACTGTTTACCCTGCCCTTCTAAACAATGGTACGACAACCTTACAAGTACGACAATCTTGCAAGTACCCAACCATACAATATCTCTTACTTCAACTAGTACTGAATGTTACAATGAAGATAATAATAAAAAGTACTTCCTACAGCTAGCACTTAATAATAATAAGGGTATTTCAAATTTCACAATCCCTGCAAAAGTGTTACTACAACACTGCAAATACTAAAGTCCTAAAACAGCCACACAACTAGTAATAAACCCAATAACAATAGTACTTCAAAAAGCACTACACCATATACCTTACAGCTAGTAGTAAACACTAGAACTGTAAAACTAGCACTGAATCCTACAACAATGGTACTACAACTCAACAGATACTACTTTAATGTTACAACTAGTACTTGAAGTTACAAAAGTGGGACTACAAACCAATAACTAGTACTAACTCCCACAACAATATAACAACACTTCAAATACCACTAAACAGTACAACTATTTACTAAATCCTTCACTTGCTGTACTTCAACAGAAGTAGTAATTAACGTTACAATAATGGTAGTACAACCAAACATCTAGTGCTAAATCCTACATCAATGATACTTTTAGGAGAACTGAATGTTAATGGTCTCCGTTAACCCTTACACATGTGGACTCAACATCATTTCATTTCATCACTTCATCGTGTTATCTTGTCTAGGGCACCGATAGTGATACTAGTAGTACTAGTAGTACTAGTAGTAGTAGTAGTAGTAGTAGTAGTACGATCCCAGATAATGCCTCCTGTTTCCTTTAGCGTGCTTTCATTAACAGTACAGTTATGATCACATCACTTCATCATCAGGCATTTGAAGACAACACAGTGGATCCAAACATTTTCTTTGTTCTAACTGCGGGACTTGTTGTTCTCAGATGTTCTTTTATTGTCAGCCATATTGTCCAAAAATCCCTTTAGTCATTACTCTAAGGCCAGTATTAACTCTAGGTCTTTAATATTACATGTCTCTTTCTAATTAAAGTTATTTTGGAGAATAACTATCGGAGGTCCATATCACTCTTATATCTGTTAGTCTCAATCTGAACCTCTTATTCTGTGTCATTATGGGACCATTATAATAATATTAATCTGCATTGGTCCGTGGTAGATTCACATGTTTAGTCCGGATGAGGACTTGTCTGTTTTATTCTCGTCAAACTGAGCTAAGTTTGTCCAGTCAGGACCAACTCACTATCTTTTACTTTAAATTCACTCATTGAGTTCATTTTATTTATTGATAAAGTAACTGACAGTGAACAGTTTTTCTCTGGATACAAAAACAGAATCTGAAACTTTCAAACTAACACTTTTAGACTTTTAGTCAACTTCCAGTGGTGCTAATAAATCCAGTAGTAGCCTTCAAGTAGCATTCCCTTCCGTACCACTGTTTAGTTTATAGGATGCCACCCAGAAATATCTAAAACAAACTATCATCCCCACAAAATCAAACTGCTCTGACCGGCCACGTACCTTAAGAAGTGGACTCCAAAATGCCGTCCACTGCTTTGTTCTGTTGGCCCAGCCACATACTGATAAACCGTGCAACCGAGTAACTTCAACAACCTCAGCCCGCCAGATAAAAGACCAGGAGGATGACCCAAATATTCTGACCCTTAAACTGACCTTTTAGTTTAAAGCACAGTGACTGGTGGCTGGCAAACAATACCTGCTATCCGTTTATCAATCCATAAACTCTGTTAACAATCTATAAACTCTGTTAACCAATCCATAAACTCTGTTAACCAATCTATGAACTCTGTTAACCAATCCATAAACTCTGTTAACCAATCCATAAACTCTGTTAACCAATCTATGAACTCTGTTAACCAATCCATAAACTCTGTTAACCAATCCATAAACTCTGTTAACCAATCCATAAACTCTGTTAACCAATCCATAAACTCTGTTAACCAATCAATATGCTCCGTTTACCCCTCCATGCACTTGGTTTACCATCTGTGTGCCACTTCATTATGTTATTTCTACCAGTTGACCCTGGGGGCTTTGTGTGATGGAGGTTTGTGACTTGAAGAAACTGCATCTTTTAACACACCGGTGGTCTGACTCAGCTATCAGAGGGTCTCTCCCCTTTAAAGCCCCCTTTTTACTGTATGACCCCAGATGACCTGTGAAGGGATTTTTAACAGTGTATTTGAATTGTAAAGACTTAATTTGATACCATGATCATTTTGTATTTTTTACAGTTTTTGTATCCTGGCAGTGTGAGCATCAGTGATTGTAGTGCTCACACACAGTTCAGCCGCAGTGCAGCCCACGTCATCCATGTTGGTGCCAAGTTGTTGCTATAGTGAGATAATGTTAAGTCAGATCCAACATGGCGTCCTTATTAAACACTGTAGAACACTCAGATCCAACATGGCGTCCTTATTCAACACTGTAGAACAGACTCAGATCCAACATGGCGTCCTTATTAAACACTGTAGAACACTCAGATCCAACATGGCGTCCTTATTAAACACTGTAGAACAGACTCAGATCCAACATGGCGTCCTTATTAAACACTGTAGAACAGACTCAGATCCAACATGGCGTCCTTATTAAACACTGTAGAACAGACTCAGATCCAACACGGCGTCCTTATTCAACACTGTAGAACACTCAGATCCAACATGGCGTCCTTATTAAACACTGTAGAACAGACTCAGATCCAACAGACTCAGATCCAACGTCCTTATTAAACACTGTAGAACAGACTCAGATCCAACATGGCGTCCTTATTAAACACTGTAGAACAGACTCAGATCCAACATGGCGTCCTTATTCAACACTGTAGAACAGACTCAGATCCAACATGGCGTCCTTATTAAACACTGTAGAACAGACTCAGATCCAACATGATCCTTATTCAACACTGTAGAACAGACTCAGATCCAACATGGCGTCCTTATTCAACACTGTAAACAGACTCAGATCCAACATGGCGTCCTTATTCTGTAGAACAGACTCAGATCCAACATGGCGTCCTTATTAAACACTGTAGAACAGACTCAGATCCAACATGGCGTCCTTATTCAACACTGTAGAACAGACTCAGATCCAACATGGCGTCCTTATTAAACACTGTAGAACAGACTCAGATCCAACATGGCGTCCTTATTAAACACTGTAGAACAGACTCAGATCCAACATGGCGTCCTTATTCAACACTGTAGAACAGACTCAGATCCAACATGGCGTCCTTATTAAACACTGTAGAACAGACTCAGATCCAACACGGCGTCCTTATTAAACACTGTAGAACAGACTCAGATCCAACACGGCGTCCTTATTCAACACTGTAGAACAGACTCAGATCCAACATGGCGTCCTTATTCAACACTGTAGAACAGACTCAGATCCAACATGGCGTCCTTATTCAACA
>NC_072453.1:19105671-19123171 GCF_027596085.1 Anoplopoma fimbria
AGATGATGAGGGCGTGATGAGATGATGAGGATGTGATGAGATGATGAGGATGAGATGATGAGGACGTGATGAGATGAGGATGTGATGAGATGATGAGGACGTGATGAGGTGATGTGATGAGGACGTGATGAGGTGATGTGATGATGTGATGATGTGATGAGATGATGAGGACGTGATGAGATGATGAGGATGTGATGAGATGATGGTGATGTGATGAGGATGTGATGATGTGATGAGATGATGAGGATGTGATGAGGACGTGATGAGATGATGAGGACGTGATGAGGATGTGATGAGGATGTGATGATGTGATGAGGACATGATGTGATGAAGATAAGATGAGATGATGGTGAACTAGTAGACTGGTGAACTGCTGAGGGAAACTGAAGACCACCCTAACCCTCCAGACATTCCTGTCATTGTTCTTCACTACAAATCTTCTGCACTCTCTCAGGTTGAGGATGATGATTAAGATTTTTCCCGCCTTTTTCAGAATTCATGCAGGTGGTGAAAAGCTTTGAGTCGGTGAGGAAGCGATGGCTTCACGCCGAGCTGGAGCTGAAGAAATACAAGGAGCTGCTGGTGAAGTCGGACGTGGCCAAAGCTGCTCTGGAAGTCAAGCTGAAACACGCTCGAAACCAGCTGGATGTGGAGATGAGGAAACGCTACAAGATGGAGGGAGACTACCACTACCTGGTGTGTGTGTGTGTGTGTGTGTGTGGGTGTGGGTGTGGGTGTGGGTGTAATGACCTGTGCGGCCTGCAGGCGGCGCTGACAGCAGCTTCTCTCTCTCCTCCTGGTCTCTGGGGATCGTTAGCAGAGGCAGATGCAGCTCATGTGTGACATCCTGGTCCACGACAGTAAATCCAGCGCCTGTTTGAACGCAGAGCAGAAGTCTCTCTTGGCCACGTTTGAACACAAAGGAGGCAACACGACTCTGCACCGAAGCAGCAAACGGTACACGAAGATCCAAAGCTTCTGAAGCAGCTCGTCACTCTGAGCAGTGTGTCCCTTCACAGCGGTGCTGTTGGGCCTCTTCCTCATCCTTATCCTCTTCCTCTTCATACACTGCTTAGGTGTCTCTCACTTTCTAAAGGTGTTGATCAGGTGAATCAGACCAGATCGACCAGGTTTTATCTAGGTGTTATCACCTCTGGAAGATTTTTCAAGGATATCAGCTTTTGAAAAGGTTCCCGGAGTTAATTCAGGAGACGGTGGAGTTTCAGATGTTCTTTGGGAACCTGGATTGAATGGTATGTGTGTTTCAGTGAGGAGGTTTTTAAACTTGTTCTTTGGTTCATTCAGGTTGTGTGTGATTGACGAGTCGTCTTTCCTGTCCCACTCTGATATCAGCTATGACCGGACCGATGATGATGTGGTACGATCAATAAACCGTGACACAAACAGGATTATTAAATGACCAGTCTGTTTAAATGTTAACAGTTAAAGTATACTTCCAGCCATCCATTGATTTCCCCTAGAAATTAATGGATGGCTACATAAAAAAAAACATGATTTGATAGTGGTTTGTGTCATATTGGATCAGGATCTGGACACAACTTCCATTAAACCCCTGAGATCTCGAGCCAGAGAGAGAAGGGTACGTGGCTCCACCTTTTTATGTACATACTTTCAGCGTGATTGTTGATTTTCTGTTCTGACGTTCTATTGGTTCTCTGCAGCGGTCGTCCATGGGTCTGCCAGTCGGCGCTCTTGTTGGGAAGCGGGGGAGAAGTGGGAATATGTCTGCAGAGCTGCTGGAGAGGAAACCTTTAGAGGTGAACAAATCAATGACAACGTGTTAGAAGGTCCTCTGATCCTTCAACTGTCAGATAATTAGTGCAGAACAGTAAAAACCACAAGGTTTCCCTCTGCAGCATCAAGTCTCATTTCATTGAATGCAAATTTATTTAAATGCAGGACATTTCTAAAGAAAACATATTTTTCAAATGTTTGATTCATTTTCAAAGCAGGAATTTTAATAATATGTTTGTGTCGGCTTCCGTCCATTGTCTTCCCCTTTTCCGGCCTGGGGCTGTGTAGTCCTCCCCAACAACGTCTTCCACTTTCTCCTTAGGGAACCAGACCAGGTTTCTAATCTCACCAGTGTGTTCTGGGTCTACCACGGGTGCCTCTTACCAGATGGACTACAAAGTCTTATGGGAGGCATCCAGCAGGATCCTGATCAGATGTTGAAGCTTTTGACACGAAGGAGCAGCTGCGGGTCAGTCCGTCTCTAAGGCTGAGTACGCCACCATTAGAAGTCCTACAGCCCCTAGAAACACATGCGACTTTGTGCGAGTATCCGGACCCAGCTCCAACAGGGACCCGATGGCTCGTAGCAACGACCCCTATACCCCATATTCCCACAGTAACCCCCCCCCCCACACACACACACACACACACACACACACACACACACACACACACACACACACACACACACACACACACACACACACACGACTCCCTGGGGGACACACAGAGTTTGTTCACAAAAAAATAAACTGGATGGGCAAACCCACATGACCCCTCCAACAGACCGTCAAGGGTAAAGAACTGGTCCACTGGTTCAGGGTCAGGACAGAATCCACATTGGTCCTCTCCTCCCACCATTGGAGGAAGATGGGTCAAACAAACACAGGATTTTCAGCCAGGAGACCTCTCTTCCTGTCTCGTTGAAACTAAAAGTAAACGTTGACATTTTGTCACGACACATGAATTGTTGCCAGCTACTCACCCGTTGCGTGTCTCACTATTCAGTCAAGCTAACGTGAACCTGAAAACGTGGTTTTGTTGCAAATTCAAACTTCCAGTGAAGATGGAAGTTTAATTTGAAAAGACACTATGCGTGTAACAAACTTCTATTAACACGCCTTCACTGACCCCTCTGAACTGATGCTAGAGGGGATCGTAGAGCGTCACAGTTTGAAGCTCAGGAGCACTGACCAAGTCGCTGGATTTCAAGCTTTGGGGTGAAAATGTGCTTAAAGAATTGATAGGTGCGGTCAACGTCGGCACCTTTTTCCAACTCCACATCCCAGAATCCCGTTGTTTAAACATAGAAATTGGTTCCTTCCTGTGTAGACTGGAACTATTCCTTCTGTGGACTTTCTTTCTTACATTGAGCCTGGAGGACTCAAGTTGACTTTGTGTGTTACTCAGGAGGTCAACACGTTGGTGAAGGAACTGCTGATGACTCCTGAGACTGGAGGTCAGATCGACATGGTGACCCCCGAAAACCCAGCCTGTACCCTGATCCAGGAGTGTGCTGGTTCAGTTGAAGGAGGTGAAGTTAATTAATAATACTAATAATTAAGCCTTTATTAGTCCCACAATGGGGAAATTACAATTCTCTGCATTTAACCATCCCAGAGGAGCAGTGGGCTGCTAAGAAGCGCCTGGGGAGCAACTTGGGGTTAGGTGTCTTGCTCAAGGACACCTCGGCATGTTGGCTGAAGAGGGGTTCGAACCACCAACCTTGTGGTTGCGGGACGAGCACTCTACCTCGTGTGCCACAGCCGCCCCACACATTGATAACTGTTGGTGCTCAGTATTTGGGGTAAAGATCAGGGGTTTCTCTGGCAGGAGTTTCCTCTGTTCATCTTGTTTAGCTCGTTTTTCTTTTTTTAGTCTCGTCAGTAGCTCGTCTCTGCGGCGCCGTCTTTTTGATTTCCGGTTGCTGAAGGCTCCTTTATTTTTCCCTCACCACGCTGCCTTGTTCTCTCCATGTGGTTTGAGCTTTTCTATTGTTTATGCACTAAATGTTACCTAGCATGAAACGCTGCAATAGCATTCCAAATAATAGCACTTCACAAGTGGGTAGTGTTTCCATGTTACTACATTATCATATGAATATTTGCTGCCATACGAGCTGCTGATTAAAGCTCTGTGAATAACGGAGAATAAGATCACAAACCTTTTTGAAGAATTTCCTCATCTGAACACTTTACGGATTCAGCTCAAACTTTAAACACACATGCAGTGTTTCCATCTCGTTTCTATGATTCTGTGTTTGTATGATAACTTGTGTTCTCAGACCAAACCTCCGTCTGGTTTCCCTGTGATGAGACGGCGCTGGAGCCTGAAACTGAAGCAAAGATGGAGGAGCATGCTGCCATCAGAGTTTCTTCCACCTGCAGAGCGGAGAGAACCAGCGCACATGTTTTCCTTTCTAAAACTGTATGAACGCTCACGGCTACACTGGTTCAGACATAAAGATGGAGTGGTGTGACAGCACATTCATATTTATTCATATGATTCTGTTGTCAGCGACAAACATTACATGTGACTGAACAATAGAGTTCAGTGAGGAAAAGACAGCTTACAGTTTAATTCATCAACATTTACATGGATTTTAAATGTTTGAGTCAAATGTGAATATGAATCCTGAATGTCTTTTCCTCAGTATTAAAAAGTGATCTGGGAACCATTTCAAGTTCAATTTTGCTTCTCTGTGATTTAAGAAGTGACCATTGAAAATCATCAAAGGAAGTTGAGATGAGTCAAAGCCAGACGAATATATGTTTATGAACGGACTGGTTAGGACAATGATGTTATTAGTGCATCAAGTGTATGAATTGAAATGTATCCATGTTACAGCTGGTAAGAGGGCTTGACTCTAAATCCTCACCGACTTTAACTTCCAGCCGGTTTGTCTGCCTCCCTTCAGGTGATCCGGCCGGAGATGTGCCTGCCGTGCGGGAAGAGGATGCGTTTTGGGAAGATGGCGGTGAAATGCAGAAACTGCCGTGCAGTCGCTCATCCAGAGTGCAAACTGAAAATCAGTGACCGCTGCTTTTCCACAGCCACGACAGGAAGTTCAGCTCAACAGGTACCTGAGTCGTCTAAGACTTCCAGAACAGATACTCGAGAACCAAAGACTGTTTCTACATCATGGTGAACCAAAGACGGTGCAGTGATGTTAATGTTTCTACATCATGGTGAACCAAAGACGGTGCAGTGATGTTAATGTTTCTACATCATGGTGAACCAAAGACGGTGCAGTGATGTTAATGTTTCTGCATCATGGTGAACCAAAGACGGTGCAGTGGTGTTAATGTTTCTGCATCATGGTGAACCAAAGACGGTGCAGTGATGTTAATGTTTCTACATCATGGTGAACCAAAGACGGTGCAGTGATGTTAATGTTTCTACATCATGGTGAACCAAAGACGGTGCAGTGATGTTAATGTTTCTGCATCATGGTGAACCAAAGACGGTGCAGTGGTGTTAATGTTTCTGCATCATGGTGAACCAAAGACGGTGCAGTGATGTTAATGTTTCTACATCATGGTGAACCAAAGACGGTGCAGTGATGTTAATGTTTCTACATCATGGTGAACCAAAGACGGTGCAGTGGTGTTAATGTTTCTGCATCATGGTGAACCAAAGACGGTGCAGTGTTCCTGCTCTCCTGATGGCTTTAACTCTGTCTGACCTCATATTGGTTCACAAACTGGCCTATATGTTGGTGTTTGCATGATACTGACTATCAGCATCCCAATATTTTATTTCCTCCATTTTCATGATAAAAGACTAATTTGACATAGAGCTCATGAAATCGATCAGAATAAGAAAACTCAGAGATTCACTTAAAAATACGAGAACGGGATGAGATGGCTGGTGGAGCAGAACCTTCACAAACATATGACGTCATCATGGCTTTTTAACAATAATTGTTTTCTTTCAGAACTCGTTGGAGGATTTTGCACCAGTGATCAACCCCAGAGTGCCTCCTCTGATCGTGGAGTGTGTGACTGAGATAGAGAGGAGGGGCCTGGAGGAGGTGAACTGATCCTCAGTCTGGTTTCAAACATGCATCCTTCAGTCTAGTTCATGTGAGTTTGAGCTGCTGATGTCCTGCTGTCTGCAGAGAGGACTGTACAGAGTTCCTGGAGGGGAGCGTCTGGTGAAGGAGCTCAGAGATCGATTCCTCCAGGGGAAAACTCCTCTCATGCTCAGTAAGGTTCATGACGTGCACGTGCTGTGTGGTCTGCTGAAAGACTTTCTGAGGAAACTGAAGGAGCCTCTCATCCCCTTCAGACTGCACAAGACCTTCATGGAGGCTTCAGGTATGAAGACTGAAGCTGCTCAGAGTTACATCAGAGTTCATCATCATTGATCGACACCTTGTCAGTGTCAATAACCTGAATATCAAGCTCGGCTCCTCGGTTGGAGCTCGGCTCCTTGGTTGGAGCTCGGCTCCTCGGTTGGAGGTCGGCTCCTCGGTTGGAGCTCTTCTGTGATCATCTAACTATCAGTGTGTGTCTGTGTTTTAGAGCTGGCTGATGAAGACAACAGCACTGCCATTATGTATCAGGCCATTGCAGAGCTGCCAAAGGTCAACAGAGACACGCTGGCGTTTCTCATGCTTCACCTGCAGAAGTAAGAGCTTTAGCTCTTTTCTGATGGAAAATAAATAGAAATACCTTCCAGGAGCATTTTGTCTTGAGTTATGCATTTTTGATTTATGTAATTTTAACAGCACAGAAGTTGGAAATTGGCTGCTGTTGTATAGTGTCATATGACACATTCATGATTTTCAGGGTGATGAGGAGTCCTCAGTGTCAAATGGACAAGAATAATTTGTCCCGGGTGTTTGGACCAACTATAGTGGGACATGGGATGTCTGAGCCGACTCCAACAACCATCATGAGAGACACAAACACTCAGCCAAAGGTTTGATTCTTTCTAAATATCTTATTCATAGTATGTCGATATTGGAGTAACTGCCTTTTGTCATTGTGAGGCCTTTTCTACATCACATAAACATGTAATCATTTTTTATACATTTCTATAAATCCATATGAGAGAAAAGATACATATGAGAGTAAAAATGGCAGTTTTAACAATTGATTACTAAGTAATCAGTGGACCAGGACAGCCCATCACTCCCCCCATCCCCCCCTACAACTGTTCACCCACGGCCAGGAGCTCACAGCTCCCTTCAAACCCCCTCACCACCCAGCCCCACCTTCACCACCATCCAGGTACAGCATCAGCTCTCCAGGCTTCAGATAAGCAAAGCCAGTGGACCTGATGACATCAGCCCTAGGTTGCTGAAAGTGTGTGCTGGACAGCTGGCAGCTCCTCTCAGGCACCTCTTCAATCTCTCCCTGAGGTTGAAGAAGGTGCCCACAATCTGGAAGACGTCCTGCATTGTCCCGGTGCCGAAGAAGAGTCGTCCCAGCGGTCTTAATGACTACAGACCTGTGGCCCTGACATCACATGTCATGAAGACCCTGGAGAGACTGGTTCTGCGGCACCTGAGGACCCAGCTTACAGCTTTCCTGGACCCACTACAGTTCGCCTATCTGCCACACATCGGGGTGGAGGACTCCATTATCTACCTGACGCACAAGGCCCTCTCTCACCTGGAGAAGCTGGGAAGCACTGTGAGAGTCATGTTCTTTGACTTCTCCAGTGCTTTCAACACCATCCAGCCCTCCCTACTGAGAGAGAAGCTGCTGGAGATGAACCTGCACCCCGACACCACTTCCTGGATCACAGACTACCTCACAGGCCGGCCACAGTACGTCAGGGTGGATGGCTGTGTCTCTGAGTCTGTGATCAGCAACACCGGCGCACCCCAAGGAACTGTACTGGCACCGTTCCTCTTCACTCTCTACACCTCGGACTTCCGCTTCAACTCTGGTTCCTGCCACCTCCAGAAGTTTTCCGATGACTCCTCCATTGTTGGATGTATCACCAGGGACAACGAGGAGGAGTACAGAGGACTGATTGAGAGCTTCATCACATGGTGCAGCAACAACCACCTGAAGCTCAACATCAGCAAGACCAAGGAGCTTGTGGTGGACTACCAGAGGAACAGAAGCCCCCCTGTCCCTGTTTTCATTCAGGGAGGGGAAGTGGAGAGGGCTGAGTCCTACAAGTACCTTGGGGTGCAGATCAACAATAAACTGGACTGGACACACAACACTGCCCTCTACAGGAAAGGACAGAGCAGGCTGTTCTTCCTGAGGAGGCCGAGGTCCTTCAATGTGTGCAATAAACTGCTCAAGGCATTCTACCAGTCTGTGGTAACCAGTGCCCTCTTCTTCTACTACCAGTCTGTGGTAACCAGTGCCCTCTTCTTCTACCAGTCTGTGGTAACCAGTGCCCTCTTCTTCTACCAGTCTGTGGTAGCCAGCGCCCTCTTCTTTGCTGTGTGGTAACGTGCTGGGGTGGTGGCATCAGGACTGGAGATGCCAACAAACTTAATAAGCTGGTGAGGAGAGCCAGCTCTGTGGTGGTCTGGAGCTGGACAGTCTGGAGTCAGTGGGTGAGAGGAGGATGAAGGCCAAACTCGGAGCCGTCCTGGACAATCCCCTAATAACCCTAACCCTCTCCATGAGGAACTGTGGCAGCTGGGCAGCTCTTTCAGCCATCGGCTGATTCTACCAAAGAGCAGGACGGAGCTTCAGACGCTCATTTGTGCCCACTGCCATCAGACTGTACAACAACAACAGCAGAGACCACAGTCTGTCACCATGCTGACCAGGCGCCCCCCCCCCCCCCATGTGGATATACTGTACATTTTTATTCCTGTTCTATCTTTATTTTGTTGTATAGTATGTGTATTTATTGTCTGTGTAGTTGAGCTGCTGCAACACTCGAATTTCCCCCATGGGGATCAATAAAGGAATATAATAAAAATAATAATAAACCTGAACCAGTCCTAACTATAAACCTGAACCAGTCCCGAATATGAACCTGCGCCAGCCCGACTAAAACCAAACCGACCCTCTAGTTGGATAATATGGAACTATAAGCTCCTTAAGATATGATGGCGTCTGAACATCTAAGACTATTTAGGTCTTTCTTTTCATAGTTTTTGTCAGTACTTTTGCTGAAGCCCTCTGGATCAATTAGACAGACTTCAGAGACGTATTAGAGCAGCCTGATAATAAGGAATTGCAGTAATCTAGTCTTGAAGTAACAAATGCATGGGCTATTTTTTTCTGCATCGTTTGGGATGTGACTGATTTTTACAAAGTTATGTGGTTGAGAAAAAGTTTGTTTTGCCTGGGAGTTTTGTAATTTTGTCCATCTTTGATCTCAGTGCTTCATTACGCCTCCTTCTCTTTTCTAAGGTTATTTGCCGCATGTTGTCACTCCCTGACGCCTACTGGAGACGCGTCCTCACCATCCAGACAGATAAGATCTCGTCCTCCACCACTAAAACCCACAACCTGAATGATGGGCCAGGTGGGTGTATGAGTGTACAGCATGAAACTGCACTAGATTGAGTCTTATCACTGGTCTAATTAGCTGCATCTTGTTTCCCTCACATGCACAGCACATTTCCCTAGTTTCCCCATACCACTTTCAAAATCACTAACTTTCACTACATTAATAGAAATAAAAATACAAAGTTGTGATGGTATGCATCTTCCAGAGTCACTGCGCATCCTCTGATGTGTGTAACCATTAAAGGTGAAGTCACTATTGTTATACATCCTGTTTCCCAGGTCGTTTGTTCGAGCCCTTGACTTCTCCAGAGTTAAACAGCTACTACAAAACTCCCAGCAGAGGAACTCTGAGAGGCAGAATTAGGAACCTGGGCAACGCTCTCACCAGCACGTAAGACCACAATGAACCAGGTCCAACCTTCAGTCCACTACCAACAGCTCTGTTAGATTTATAAAGCCCTCTAGCTGTTGCTCTCCACCTTCACTCTCATCACACAACTAAACAGTTGTGTGATGAGAGTGGAGGCGCAGCTTAAAACACATGACATCGTTTACAATATGACACGATTAATGCAGCAGGTTTTGCTGAGTAGAATTATAAACATTGTTTATTCAGCCATGATGGATGTCAGGTCTTTAGATTCTCTCTTGTTTTCTCTCTCCAGAGGTCGAGCAGAACCAGGGTGGAGGTTCTTTACTTCACCCAACTGATCCACTGACTTGAACCACATCCAGACCCTGATCCTGTACACAGCAGGTACTACACTTTCAGAAACTCATGATGATGATGATGATGATGATGGTGATGGTGGTGGTGGTGATAGGGATGGTGGTGGGTATGCTGGGGGGGTGATGGTCGTGATAGGGATGATGATGATGGTGGTGGTGGTGGCGGCGATGATGATGATGATGATGATGATGATGGTGGTGGTGGTGATGATGATGATGATGATGGTGGTGGCGGTGATGATGATGATGATGATGATGGTGGTGGTGGTGGTGATGATGATGATGATGATGATGATGATGATGATGGTCTGCCCTCACAGTTCCAGACATCTGGACAGAAGAACCAATCACAGGACAGCTGTCTCCGGCTGCCGGCTGTTCTAACCAATGGTGTGTGTGTGTGTGTGTGTGTGTGTGTGTGTGTGTGTGTGTGTGTGTGTGTGTGTGTGTGTGTGTGTGTGTGTGTGTGTGTGTGTGTGTGTGTGTGTGTGTGTGTGTGTGTGTGTGTGTGTGTGTGTGTGTGTGTGTGTGTGTGTGTGTGTGTGTGTGTGTGTGTGTGTGTAACATGTTCCACCCTTAAAACTTGACTTGTGGTGTTTCTGGATTTTGATTTTATTAAAACACTAAACTGAAAAAAAGCACCTACATGTTGTGAAAAAAACTTTAATTAACTGAATAAAATATTAAAATTAAAATGATTGTATTATTTTTACCTGATAAACACTAACGATGGTTCATTGTATGTTTGTTATTATTAATAATCCGTTAACCCTCCTGTTATTCTCAGATGTATCTGTATCCTTGAGCTCCAGAAAATGATTATAATTAAAATGATTACCTCCATATACCTCCACAATATGGATATTATTGTTGAGCTCTGGCTTTTTTTTGTCACTGGTTCCAACATGGACAGCTTCATCTCCATCAGTTCCTTGATGTTTAGTTTTATGAGAACTCAATCATTGAGCCATGAGTTCTACCACCCTCACACCCCGGTTCTCTTCAGGCGCTTCCCAGTCTGGGCTCCCAGTACACACCAGTTTATTCATAAACACAGCTGATCTGTGCATCACATGTTAGCCCATCATCTGTTATTGTGTTGTCTGGTTTGTTTGGCTCCACAAACCACTGATCCTGTTCAGACCTTCATCTTCAGCTTGTAAAGGTCTGGACTGTAGAGAAGAGTTGATGAACACACTGGTCCCATAAATCCTGAATCAATGAGTCCGTCACAAAGTCTTCAGAGACATGGAGGCTGTAAATACTGTCAGCATTCCAATGCGACACGTAAACAGGAATATATATATATATATATATATATATATATATGTATTCCTTTAAATGTGTTAAATGTCTCGGCTGAGTTATATTTCTCCTCTCACTCTGATTATGACAATCAAATAATAAGACAGAAAAGTGACGAATGTATGTAAACCAAAAGGTTTATTTGTGTTTATAAATGTTTTAATGTAACAAATCACAGAAGTCAGAGAGGAATCAGGATCCTCTGCTTTAGTTTGAGAAAAGGATTAAAAAAAGGAAAGAAGCTCCTGAAGCGTTTGTTTCTGTTTGACGCTTCAGTTTGTTCTTTGTTTACTTCACGAACAAATCAGAAGCCTTGACGTCCAAAGCAGTGATTGGTCGATCTTAACAATGTCTGTAACATCACTTCCTGTGGATCTGCTCGATGAGGAGGCTCTTTGTTTCACTCTGCCACTCCAACACCCCGTCCAGAGGACAATGTCCATTCTGAGAGACAGACAGAGAGACAGACAGACAGACAGACAGACAAAGAGACAGAGAGAGAGAGACAGAGAGACAGACAGAGAGAGACAAAGAGACAGACAGACAGACAGAGAGAAACAAAGAGACAGACAGATAGAGACAGAGAGAGAGAGACAGACAGACAGAGACAGAGAGAGAGACAGACAGACAGAGAGAGAGAGACAGAGACAGAGAGAGAGAGACAAAGAGACAGACAGAGAGAGAGAGACAGAGAGACAGACAGACAGAGAGAGACAGACAGAGAGAGACAGAGAGACAGACAGACAGACAGACAGACAGACAGGCAGAGAGACAGAGAGAGAGAGACAGAGAGAGACAAAGAGACAGACAGAGAGAGAGACAGAGAGACAGAGAGAGAGAGACAGAGAGAGACAGGCTTCAATCTAGAACCTTGTAGAACAGTCTGAATTCAACATGTTGGACTTTGACCTTTAATAATAATAATAATAATAAAACATTTTATTGTGATAGAAACACACCGAACAGAAAGCTTTAACCTCTTCATGAGCCCCCAGGATGCCCATTGAGACCCCAGGATGCCCATTGAGCCCCCCATTGCCCATGGAGGCCCATGAGACCCATGAGAGGCCCATTGAGAGCCCCAGGATGCCCATTGAGCCCCCAGGATGCCCATTGAGGATGCCATTGAGCCCCCAGGAGGCCCATTGAGACCCCTGGAGGCCCATTGAAGGCCCCCTGGAGGCCCATTGAGGCCCCAGGATGCCCATTGAGCCCCCTGGAGGATGAGACCCATGGAGGCCCATTGAGCCCCCTGGATGCCCATTGAGCCCCCCCATTGAGACCCCTGGAGGCCCATTGAGCCCCCTGGATGCCCATTGAGCCCCCTGGAGGCCCATTGAGACCCCTGGAGGCCCATTGAGCCCCCTGGATGCCCATTGAGCCCCCTGGAGGCTCAGCGTTACCTGGTTTGTGGTGTGTGTGTTGGCCCCGTGCAGTAACAACAGCTGGAGGATTTTATATCTGTTGAGTCGGACAGCGTCGTGGAGCGGAGTGTCTCCCTCCTGAAACACAACGCAGTGTTTTTACTCCATGAACATGAGACATATATTAATACATACTATACTACACATACTAAACAAGAGCAGTTCCAGAAGAAGGTGCTGATCTCAGCAGTGTGTAAAAATGTTAAATATATATAAATATAAATATATTGATTAGTAATGAAACACTGCTACTAATAATACGGCGAATAAGGATTCTGTTCACTTTTTGGAGCTTCAGAGTGAAATGAGAGAAGAATTCTGTCCTGACTTCTGTCCATCACGTGTGTGTGTGTGTGTGTGTGTGTGTGTGTGTGTGTGTGTGTGTGTGTGTGTGTGTGTGTGTGTGTGTGTGTGTGTGTGTGTGTGTGTGTGTGTGTGTGTGTACCCACCTTGTCCTGTGTGTTGACTTTGGCTCCACAGTGAATGAGGTGTTCAACACAGTCGTGGTGTCCGGTCCTCACAGAGACATGAAGGGGAGTGCTGTCCAGCTACACACACACACACACACACACACACACACACACACACACACACACACACACACACACACACACACACACAGAGTCACATCTTAACCATCTACCTATCTATTCATGTATATATAGATATTTAGTTTATTGTGATTTATTAAAATGAGATTTGGATGTCAGCTGATTTCTCCTTAATCTTTGATAGAGATGGTGACAGTAGTAGTACATATCAGTAGTATAATAATATCAACAGTAGTAGTACATATCAGATAATATCAACAGTAGTAGTACATATCAGATAATATCAACAGTAGTACATATCAGATAATATCAGTAGTAGTACATATCAGATAATATCAACAGTAGTAGTAGTAGAAGTATTGTGGGAAGTATTACCTTGTCTGTTGCAGTAATGTCCGCTCCATGGTTCAACAGCAGTTTGAGTACTGACAGACGTCCTCCTCGACAGGCGGAGTGGACACAAGTGGACCACAGCTGGACAGAACACGAGATTAAACTGGTGAATCCAAACTGGTTCCAACACTGGATTAAAACTGGTATTGACACTGAATCCAAACTGGTACCAACCCTTGATTCAAACTGGTTCCAACACTGGATTAAATCAGTACCTTGTCTCTGCTGTGGATGTTTGCTCCGGCCTCCAACAGTTTAGTTACGACCTCTGTGTGACCCTGAGAACTTGCTCGTTGCAGACCTGTACGCTCAAACTGAAAACAGATATCAGTGTGTATATATAGCTTTATATATACCTATATATGTATATTATATTAAAAAAAGTAGTATTTCAAACATGAAATCAGACCTTACTGTCTTTTACTGTTATGTAAATAAACTTTATTTATCAGCACAAGGAGGAGTTTCTGCCAGAAAGGGTTAATCTGAACCTGAACCCTGATCCTGTCCTCCACCTGAATAGAACTTTATTCTGAAAGGAAGCCCTGAAGACAAACTTCCTCGTTGTGCCGACAGAAGCAGTCGAGTGTTGGAAACTCACCGCGTCGCAGGCGTTGACGTCTCCACCTGTGGACAGGTACCTGTCAATCAGCAGCAGCTGCTTCTGATCACAGGCCGTAAAGAAATCCTCCTCGTCCACGTAGTAAGGCTGGAAGACAACTAGTATTAGTACACACACACACACACACATATATATATATATCTTCAGTGCAGCTGTTTTACTGCAACACACAATGTGTCTATTTATGAAATTCATATTTAATACTTGACTTAAATATCTTATATGTGTTTTGCTTTCTAAGACGCTGACATTGAATTTCCCAGAAACACTTTATTTAAAACTGTGACTGATTAAAAGTTCTACTAAGAATGATTTTATATATATAATGATTTAGTTCAGTTGTAGTGTGTTGTTTCATCTGAGACTCATAAATATAAAGACAGGTGTGTGTGTGTGTGTGTGTGTGTGTGTGTGTGTGTGTGTGTGTGTGTGTGTGTGTGTGTGTGTGTGTGTGTGTGTGTGTGTGTCTGTGTGTGTGTGTGTGTGTGTGTCTGTGTGGTACCACTGTCTGGACAGCAGGGGGCGCAGCAGCAGGTTTCCTGACAGCAGCTTTCTGCTCTCTCTTGGTCTTCCTCAGCAGCAGGAGGTTCTGGAGGTCAGCAGGAGTCTCCAGAACCAGGCGACCGGATTTGTCCGTCTAGACCAGAAAGACACTGTTACTAGTACTGCATGTACTACTTCTGCCAGAATGAATACTATGATTCTACTACAGTACTACTACAGTACATTACTACTACTACAGTACTACTACATAACGGTACTGCTACTACAGTACTATTACAGTACTACTTACAGTACTACTACTACTACTACTACACAGTACATTACTACTACTACTACAGTACTACTACTACTACAGTACATACTACTACTACAGTACTACTACAGTACATTACTACTACTACAGTACTACTACAGTACTACTACTACTACTACAGTACTACTACAGTACATTACTACTACTACAGTACTACTACAGTACTACTACAGTACATTACTACTACTACTACAGTACTACTACAGTACATTACTACTACTACTACAGTACTACTACAGTACTACTACAGTACATTACTACTACTACTACAGTACTACTACAGTACATTACTACTACTACTACTACAGTACTACTACAGTACTACTACATCTCCTTATTGAACCATCTCCTCAGACAGTAGGACCTGGAACGTTCTGGTTCTGGGTTCCACTCATTTTTACAGTCCCGTATATTTCTGATCAAAGCCGTTCCTCTAAACTCCCTGATCAACTCAGTATTGATCGCAGTCTGACAAACTGATCACCTGATCATGGATCAAACCTGGGACACCAAACCTGGGACACCAAACAAGTTCCCAGCAGCTGGTTTCCTGTTGATGGACTGGTTCAGTTGGACACCAGACTCATCACTAATATCAGCCAATGAAGTGTCTTTGTTCCTCTGACCTTTAGGTTGATTGGACGAACAGAGTCCTGCTTTTCCTGAGAGACAGACGCCTCGTATCCTCCGTCCTCCACCTGCTGAGGACACACAGGGACACAGGTATATATTTATTTATATATATACATTCAGAAGTAGCAAAGATTCTGACTTTATAATCTTCAGATCACACAGCTTCTGAATGAACCTCACAGTTCTGTGTCTCTGACTTTGAATCATAAAAACTTTTTTCAAGTTTCAGAGAGGAAACGTTGCTCATGACTCCAACAACCAGAACAGAAATAACAATATAGAGAAGAGGCACACTGCAAAAGACATGACCTCTGACCTCCTGCTCTCTTATAAAACTTTATTAGCAGCAGATTCAGTTTACAGCTGTGTTTGTGTGTGTGTGTGTGTGTGTGTGTGTGTGTGTGTGTGTGTGTGTGTGTGTGTGTGTGTGTGTGTGTGTGTGTGTGTGTGTGTGTGTGTGTGTGTGTGTGTGTGTGTGTGTGTGTGTGTGTGCTCTTGGAAATGACCTTCTCCGGTGTCATTTTATCTGCCAATCACTTCCCAAAAGAGAGAGGTCAGAGGTCAGGGGGACTATGTGTTCTCTGACAGCCAACAAGAAAACATATTTATTGGAATCTAAGGTCCAAAATCTTTTTTTAAATATATGTCAAAATATCTTCTCTCTCTGGCCGTTTTAGCTCATATGCTTTTATATATAATATATATATTATATTATATTATACTATATATTATCATAATCTATAATACTATATAATCTGTCCTTTTATATTAATTTAATAATATATAATACTATATAATCTGTACTCTTATATTCATTTCATAATATATAATATTATATAATCTGTCCTCTTATATTGATTTCATAATATATAATATTATATAATCTGTCCTCTTATATTGATTTCATAATATATAATACAATATTATTATTATTATTATTATATATTCCTTTATTGATCCCCATGGGGGAAATTCAAGTGTTGCAGCAGCTCAACTACACAGACAGACAATAATATAATATAATATAATCTGTTCTCTCATATTAATTTCATAATATATACTATATAATATGTCCTCTTATATTAACTTCATAATATATAAAACAATATATTCAGTCTTCTTATATTAACTTCATAATATATAATACAATATATTCAGTCCTGTTATTTAGCTTGATATATAGGTTTCCTGAAGGCAGTATTTGAAATGTATTGAACAAAGGATGTGAAGGTTCTTGAACTATTCATGCTCCCTTCCTCCTGGTATGTGTTGTGTTCAGCTACCAGCTCTCTCTGGAGGGTCATGTGACAACGAGTTCATTGATCTAGTTATCCATTAGGAGAAAAGAACTCTCTATGTTAGCAGATTGTTGATGTGATTGACGTAGGAGCTTTCATATACATACATACTAATACCATACTACTCTAGATTTTAAAAATGCAGCCCAGAGTTGGCCCCTCTTTTCCAATGAAAGGAGCTAGCAGCACGAACTCTACTCATTTTTTAAATCTAGTGAGAAAGTCCCCAACTCTTCATCACTGACAGTCCGTCCTCTTAGACCTCCAAAGACACGCCCCCTAAACTATCACTATGAACGGCGACAACAAACATGGCTGCTTTTAGTTATCACCGTAGTTCAGATAGCAGCAGGTGGAACACTCTGGTAGACAGGCAGGTAGGTAGACATGTAGCTAGGTAGACAGGTAGACAGGTAGACAGACATGTAGGTAGGTAGACAGGTAGACAGGTAGACAGACATGTAGGTAGGTAGACAGGTAGACAGGTAGACAGACATGTAGCTAGGTAGACAGGTAGACAGACATGTAGGTAGG
>NC_072453.1:19133171-19173171 GCF_027596085.1 Anoplopoma fimbria
AGCGAGCCTATCTGCAAAGCCTGGATCGCAGCAGCCGAGCCTGGGTGCTGTCTTCTGGAAAGACCTCGGCTCCGGATGAGGCCTGTGGGGCGAAGCGGGAGAGCGACAGCAACATCTGGTACAACCCGATTCCTGAAGAGGAGGAAGCAGGAGGTCCACGCAGGGAGATGGAGATATGGAAGAGGAGGGACGAGAGGACGGGGCCATCAGATACCAGAGCACAGCTAGGAGGAGTGCTGGTGGGGTCAGCCGAGAGTCGTAGCGGTGAATGTCCACTGGAGGGCACCAGCCCCAGTGTTAGCCATCATGCTGATGACATCACCACAGAAAACACAGGTAACTACTCCACCTGAATGTCTTCTACCAATAATGCAGTGGTCTGACATATTTATGCTCATGCCAAATGCATTCTCACTTCGTTTGTAACTAGTTTCAGGTCAAAAGATTCCAATGTTGTAAATCTTTGTGTCTCTCTCCCTCAGATCCCGCCTCCTTAGACGTCAGCCCCGCCCCCTCAAAGAAAGGGGGCGTGTCAGGAAGTGTGATTGACAGGCTGAGGTCTCCAGGTACTGTGAGGAAGCTCTCCCTAAAGATGAAGAAACTCCCCGAGCTGCGCCGCAAACTCAGCCTTCGCTCCTCCTCTCGTGCCCATCGCCAGGGAAACGAAGGCAAAGGGGGCGGCGACGAGTTGACCAGTAAGACTTCATCATCGTCTGCAGCCAACCAGAATGTGATCAGCAGATATCACCTGGATAGCTCCGCCCCTCCAGCCAGACCACTGCGGCGATCCTCGAGAGGACGCTCAGCCAAAGGAGGTCAGGTCTACTTTAATGTGGAGACTTTTCCACATTACAACCAGATGACATTTAATACGCTTTCATTTACACTTACCTGCCACATATACGTGTCTCTTCTGGACAGAATCTGATTAAATTAGTTTTGGTTTTCTAGGACATTTATATTTGGTAGGTCTTTAGAAGGGCCATCTGCTTGTGAAGGAGTTTAAGGGTTAGGGTTCGTTTAAGAAGTTTGAGCGTCTCCTCTCTGTCGTTTAGGGCTCCAGTCAGGAGGTCTGGGAGATTCCCCACCTCTTTCATCCCAAGTGCCACTGATTTACTTTCTAGCATAACAAATGCACATTATCACTCCTGGACATGTGTTCTTGGTATGAATCCATTTCCTTGATGCAGGTCTAGGATTTATTGTGTTGAGGTGTCTTTGATGATGTCTTCTTGTATTCAGTTTTCATGTGAAGCCTTTCATGTGAAACTCGTTCTGTCCAGTGGGACAGTAAAGATGACCTTAAAGCATGCATGTAGCAATGCACCTACCCCCATGCTAGCTATCGCTAACTAGCTGAACTCCTTCTCCTATGTGCTGAATCAGTGGAGCATTTTTTTTCCCTTTTAGGTTATCTTAGTGATGGGGACTCCCCCGAGCTGCTGCCACGGCAACAGGCTCCTCCTGTAACTTCCCAAGAAACGGCGTGCGACATGAGTTCGTTCCGACTCTACGTGGGCTCCGATCCACCGAGATGCAGCCAGCGGGTGACAGGTTTACTCACCGTCCATCTGCTGGGCCTGGAGGAGATGAAGACCAGCAGGTAAGATCACCATCCAGAGTAACACCGGGACCTAGCTAAGAGCAGCTAACAGCAGCTAACATAAGATGGTTTGAAGGTTGATGCTGACCGACAGTTAAAGACAAATGATCTCCCGAGAGCTGAGCTTCTAGAAAAGAAAAAGAATTGGGATGTTTTCCTCCAGCAGCATCTGGTGGACATAAGAGGAACTTCAGCTGAACATACTGCCACATCTGTTCTTCTCCCTCCTTAAATACCCATGAGCCTCAGCTGTTGTTTCTATGGAGAAGAAGATGGTAGAGACACAAATCTGAGCTGTAGCAAAAAAAAAATGTCATAGTAAGAGAATTCACCAACAACTAACCTTACAATCAGCAGTGTTGTTGTGTTTTCAATGTTCTAGAGTTACGTTAAGGACTTTGACTCCAGAAACAAACACAGTCTTTCCTGTTTGTTTAAAACTCTTTAGTCGTCAGTAAAGATGGTGTCCTTCTCCCCGTCGGTGTTTGTCCTCTCAGGTCAGAGGTCAGTAAGGAGGTCTTCCTGGTCATCCAGATCGACGGGGTGACGAGAGCAAGGACCGCCCCTCTGACCCTGAGAGGCTCCTCCCTCCCGTTAAACCACGCCTTCCACCTGCAGCTGGAACGAGCTCGGCAGCTCCGCATTGTGGTGTTAACTCCAGGTACTTCTGATACTTCTACTACTACTTCTACTATTACTACTAGTACTGCTGGTAAAACCAGGAACCTGGTCTGTGGTCTGGGTGGAGTCTACATCCCCCCACTCTTTAAAGGTCCACTTCACAACAGCAGTGATTGATTTATTGATTTATTGATTTATTGATTTATTGATTTATTGATTTATTGTACATGTTCTGCCAGTCAGCTCATTATTTTACGGTTTCAGATTATTAATATTAAATGTATTCAGTTAATAAATGATGATGTGTTATTAAAGATTAAACAACCAGCAGTTTATAACTTCATTACAAAGAGTTGCACCTTTAAAATGATCAACACATGAATGATCAATAATTTAAAACAATTTTATTCTACATGATGACTCTACTTTGGTACTTTATCGATACGAATCTGTAATTACTACACTGAGGTACCTGAAGTAAAACTACTGACAAAGAGTCTTCAGTACTCTTGATGTGTTTCTGTCTCTGCAGTTGGTCCAGCAGCAGCCGGATCAGGATCAGGATCAGGATCAGGATCTGGATCTGGATCTGGATCAGGGTCTAAATCAGGACCAGATCAGACTTCAGCTGGTCCAACCAGGAACCTGGTCTGTGGTCTGGGTGGAGTCTACATCCCCCCACTCTTTAAAGGTCCACTTCACAACAGCAGTGATTGATTTATTGATTTATTGATTTATTGATTTATTGATTTATTGATTTATTGATCGTTGTGGTTTGAATGTATAAATAAGTATTTTCTGTCTCTCAGGGAGTCGCAGTCAGCAGCTCTGTGTGAAGTTAGAACCCAGAGGACTTCTTTATGTCAAACTGTCTCTGCAGGAGAACTGGGACAAACAGGTACACAGTGATACTACTGTAATACACAGGTACACAGTAATACTACTGTAATACACAGGTACACAGTACTACTGTAACACACAGGTACACAGTGATACTACTGTAGTGGTACACAGTGATACTACTGTAATACACAGGTACACAGTGATACTACTGTAACACACAGGTACACAGTAATACTACTGTAATACACAGGTACACAGTGATACTACTGTAATACACAGGTAATACACAGGTACACAGTAATACTACTGTAATACACAGGTACACAGTGATACTACTGTAACACACAGGTACACAGTGATACTACTGTAACACACAGGTACACAGTGATACTACTGTAATACACAGGTACACAGTAATACTACTGTAATACACAGGTACACAGTAATACTACTGTAATACACAGGTACACAGTAATACTACTGTAATACACAGGTACACAGTGATACTACTGTAATACACAGTACATACTACTGTAATACACAGGTACACAGTGATACTACTGTAATACACAGGTACACAGTGATACTACTGTAATACACAGGTACACAGTAATACTACTGTAATACACAGGTACACAGTAATACAGTAATACACAGGTACACAGTGATACTACTGTACTACTGTAATACACAGGTACACAGTGATACTACTGTAATACACAGGTACACAGTAATACTACTGTAATACACAGGTACACAGTGATACTACTGTAATACACAGGTACACAGTGATACTACTGTAATACACAGGTACACAGTAATACTACTGTAATACACAGGTACACAGTGATACTACTGTAATACACAGGTACACAGTAATACTACTGTAATACACAGGTACACAGTGATACTACTGTAATACACAGGTACACAGTGATACTACTGTAATACACAGGTACACAGTGATACTACTGTAATACACAGGTACACAGTAATACTACTGTAATACACAGGTACACAGTGATACTACTGTAATAAACCGTCTTAAAGCTTCACTTCACTTCACGGCTAAACGCTTCATACAATCTTTGCTCATCATAGTTTTCTTAATGTACTTTAACTCTTCTCAGTGATACTATGACCTTCATCAGAGCTCCTGCAGATAACAGCCACCACATGAAAAGTACCGATATAAATACTACTACCATCCCAGGCTGATTGGTTGACTTTGTCCTGCAGCCCAGCAGTGAGTCGTCGGTTCCTGCCAACGTGTTCGGGGTGGAGCTGCACCACCTGGTGGAGAAAGAACGATCCTCATCCCTGATCCCTCTGCTCATCCAGAAGTCTGTGGGAGAGATCGAGCGCAGAGGCCTGAAGGTATCCGTCCTCTCGTTATGAGCTCCTCTAACGGAGGAAACAAACTCATCAGGTCCAGCTGTGAAATAGCTGAAAGGTAACAAAGACGAGTTTCCAGTAGAAGCTGAGGTGAGGAACCTGACATCTCCTCAGCCAATCAGATTCATCCTCAATGTGTTACTTGACACTGAGTGACCAGTGACCTCGTCCATCCGGTGAAGACCAATCACAGCACAGTAATATCAGCCAATCACAGGACAGTAATACCAACCAGCCAACCACAGTACAGTAATACCAACCAGCCAACCACAGTACAGTAATACCAACCAGCCAACCACAGTACAGTAATACCAACCAGCCAATCACAGTACAGTAATATCAACCAGCCAATCACAGTACAGTAATACCAACCAGCCAACCACAGTACAGTAATACCAACCAGCCAATCACAGTACAGTAATACCAACCAGCCAACCACAGTACAGTAATACCAACCAGCCAATCACAGTACAGTAATATCAACCAGCCAATCACAGTACAGTAATACCAACCAGCCAACCACAGTACAGTAATACCAACCAGCCAACCACAGTACAGTAATACCAACCAGCCAACCACAGTACAGTAATACCAACCAGCCAATCACAGTACAGTAATATCAACCAGCCAATCACAGTACAGTAATACCAGCCAATCACAGTACAGTAATACCAACCAGCCAATCACAGTACAGTAATACCAACCAGCCAATCACAGTACAGTAATACCAGCCAAACACAGTGCAGTAATATCAACCAGTCAATCACAAAACAGAAAAACCAACCAGCCAATCACAAAACAGAAAAACCAACCAGCCAATCACAAAACAGAAATACCAACCAGCCAATCACAGCACAGTAATACCAACCAGCCAATCACAGCAGAGAGTGAACAGAGGACAGTGTGCAGAGATGAGCTGGGGTTTTATGAGTCGGTTCATTAAACCAAATCCAGTCAAAGAAACCAAAAACAAACAAACTTAATGTTCATCTGATTGATCATATTTATTTAAATTCACTTGGTTCGGTACTGAAGATAAAGTTTATGGTCTTGGTGTCAAACACGACCAGACCAATCTGCTCTGACCAATCAGGTGTTGTTCAAAACAAACAACACCTGATCCGTCTGAAGGCTTTTCTGTCCAGTCAGGACTTTATCCTCCTCTGACTGCTGTTCAAGAACTCATCTGTCTCTCTGTGTCTCTGTCTGTCTGTCTGTCTGTCTGTCTGTCTGTCTGTCTGTCTGTCTGTCTGTCTGTCTGTCTGTCTGTCTCTCTGTGTCTCTGTCTGTCTGTCTGTCTGTCTCTCTTCCCCTCTTTCGATCTGTCTGTCTGTCTGTCTGTCTGTCTGTCTGTCTGTCTCTCTCTCTGTCTGTGTCTCTGTCTGCCTGTCTGTCTCTCAGGTGGTGGGTCTGTACAGACTGTGTGGTTCTGCTGCGGTGAAGAAGGAGCTCAGAGATTGGTTTGAGAGGAACAGTTCAGCGGTCTGTCTCAGCGAGGACCTTTACCCCGACATCAACGTCATCACAGGTCAGTCAGCTTCAGAGACAATAACGTCTCTTTGAGTCCTCAAGGTCATACTGGGTCATTACGATCCAGTCAGCAAGGTCGTGACCTCTGGGTGCTTTGTGCAGGGTCACCTGACCCACACTGGACCTAATAATAGAGATATTATGGTGAGGGACCGGATCTCCTTGTTAGTCCAACATGTCTCTACAAGTCTCTAGACCTGATGTACATGACAAAGTCCTGATCCTGGTCGATCAGACGTCCCTGCAGACTCATGGCTTTGATGACTTATATTGGTTTTAAATGGCCAAAAGTGTTATGAGGCGTGTCCATCTTCTTTGATGCCTCTTCGTCCTCCTTGTTTTGAGTGTGGAGCGTCAAATGAGGACCTAGCTGTGACTTCTGCTGCCACAGAATCTGTTCAGAGATTTTCACAGGGGATGATATTCTATTAAAGAAATCATTTGTTAATTAATAAATCTAATACCTATTTCTGCTGATGTATAAGAATACATTGCCGGCGGCTGGTCGCTTGATCGCAGACCAAAATAAGACTTTGTTGTTGAAGGGTTCTAGTGTTCTCTGCAGGACTGGGTCTGAACCAGGAGACAACCTCTTGGTCGGAAAAGACCAAACTTGCTTCATTTTGAGGGCCATCAAAACCAAAGTGCAGCTCAAAACTGTCGTTCGCAGACCGATGGGTGACGTCATGGGGGAGTCCTTCCACCTGCTCTTTACAGTTCATGAGCTGAACTCAAACAAAGATGCTTATTGAAGCTTCACTCTGTAACACTTCTGTACACCTGTGAGTGTTTCTGTAGTCCCAATGACTCCAAGAGAGCTATACGTCCTCTATCTGGCAATCTGACATCATCTAGTTCAACTTTCATCGATATCACATTGTGTCCACGTCTCTCAGGATCAGTATCAGGTGTCCATGATGAGCAAACAATGAGATCCGGCTGCTTCAGATCTGAAGCCGGCAGTAGGAGCAGGTCCTCAATGATGTTCCTGATTGTCTTTTGTGTTTTCTCAGGTATACTGAAGGACTACCTGCGGGAGCTTCCGTCTCCGCTCATCACCAGGACTCTGTACCAGGTTGTCAGGGAGGCCATGACCCTCCGACCCCCACATGCCCCACCTGGGACCCCGGATCCCCAGCTGGCCCAGAGCACTGTGGAGCTGCTGTCCTGTCTGCCACCTCCAGAGAGGGTAACACAGAATACTACAACAGCAGTACTACTACTGCAGTACTACACTACCTACTACTTGACATGAAGCTGGAGAATGGATGAAGTCAGACTTTTTCTCTCTGGATACATGTCCTCTCTTCAGGCCACGCTGTCTCTCCTGCTGGACCACCTCAGCCTGGTGGCGTCCCTCAGCTCCTCCAACAGGATGACACACCAGAACCTCGCTGTCTGCTTCGGCCCGGTGCTCCTCACCCCAACCCAGGAGGCCTGGAGGGGGGGAAGAGGAGGAAGAGGAGGAGGGAAGGGATTCAGTCATGGTGAAGAGATGGCGAGCGCGGTGGACTTCAAACGACACATAGAGGCGTTGCACTACCTGTTGCAGCTGTGGCCAGGTGAGACAGGAGGCGCTGCAGAGTCATTAACCACAAACTCCCCCCACTTCAATGCTGTATTGTTGCTATGGAAACCGCCTTACCTTTAGCAGATGTCACTTTGTTCAGCATCTTTTGTGGCTTTTCTTTTCTTCTTCCTCAGTGCCGACCCATCGATTCCCAGCAGATGACCACATCGATGTCTCCCCGCCTCCCTCCCCGCCCCTACTAATAACCCCCTTGGGCAGCAGCAGTGGCATCCTGCACTCCAATTGGCTCTGCCCCAGAACCCGGAGGAGGAGGTTGTGGTGTCACGACGGGGTCGTGGTGGCCTGGCCCGGCTGGAGAGTCCGCCACCGATCAACCGATACGCCGGAGACTGGAGCATCTGTGGACGAGATCTTCTGTCCAGACAGGAGGCTGATTATGACGAGGTGGCAGGAAGTGAAAGTGACGGAGGTAAAGAGGCGACAGTGACACTGAAAAACACTCTTCCTCTGTACAGTAGATAAACGTCTTTAGAGTCTTTAGACATCAGCAGCTTCACAAACAGCAGCCAATTGTCCAGTTCTGTGAGTCAGGTCCACATAAGTTGATTCGGAGACGAGTCAAAGTAAGAGACGGAAAAACAAGCTGATTTTGAGGTTGAAGACAAGTCCAAAAACAGTTCCTATTTAATATTCCTCATCTATGTCCTTCCTTTGGTTCATACATACATTAAAGTCTGAAATGTGACAGGAACAGTAAGCAAAACTCACTTTCAGGATATGTTTATTACCTCAAATCGTGAATCAGTTGTTTTTTTTAAGCTCCTACATCGACACAGTTTGTCTTAAACAACAAGTAATTTCCAAACCTTCTCAACATGTTGATCAGTGCTCTGGTCCTCCTGATCTCTCACTCCTTCTTGTTGCTGCTGTTCCAGGCAGCGGGGATGAAGAGGAAGAGAAGAAGAAGGAGGCGTGGTCCTTAGAAGGAGGAGGAGGAGGTCTGTACGTGGACGAGTTCTTGGATTTTGATGCTCCATTTAACTGCCGACTCAGTCTGAAAGACTTCGACGCTCTGATCCACGACTTAGACCGCGAGCTGGCCAAACAGATCAACATCTGTCTGTAGAACCAGTTAATTTATTTCTCTGATCCAAAGGTAAACAGAGGTTTTCGTAGGTGTTGACCCTCAAAAGATGTGAACTGAACTGTGTTCTTGTTGTTCTGGGTATCAGGGTAGCATCCTGTTGGATCCTGTTGGATCCTGTTGGATCATTTTGGATCCTTTTGGATCCTTTTGGAACATATTGGAACATGTTAGAATCTTTTAGAACCTGTTGGAACATGTTCAGCTGTTTGCACTGTTAAAGCCATAATTTCACATGTTGAGACTTTTAGTTGAAGTGAACAAACTGCAGAACTCATCGCTCTGCTGCTTCTGTCACCCCAACCGCCATAATGCCGAACTTGAGGCTTATTAACGTCAGTCCATAAACCAAAGGGTGACGTCACAGTGACTACGTCCACTTCTATACAGTCTATGTTGTTAGTCCTGCAGGTTTCTGTACCCTCCTGCAGGTTTCTGTACCCTCTGCTGGTTTCTGTACCCCCTGCTGGTTTCTGTACCCCCTGCAGGTTTCTGTACCCCCTGCTGGTTTCTGTACCCCCTGCAGGTTTCTGTACCCCCTGCTGGTTTCTGTACCCCCTGCTGGTTTCTGTACCCCTGCAGGTTTCTGTACCCCCTGCTGGTTTCTGTACCCCCTGCAGGTTTCTGTACCCCCTGCTGGTTTCTGTACCCCCTGCTGGTTTCTGTACCCCTGCTGGTTTCTGTACTGTTTCTGTTTCTACCCTCTGCTGGTTTCTGTACCCCCTGCTGGTTTCTGTTTCTGTACCCCCTGCTGGTTTCTGTACCCTCTGCTGGTTTCTGTACCCCCTGCTGGTTTCTGTACCCCCTGTTGGTTTCTGTACCCCCTGCTGGTTTCTGTACCCTCTGCTGGTTTCTGTACCCTCTGCTGGTTTCTGTACCCCCTGCAGGTTTCTGTACCCCCTGCTGGTTTCTGTACCCTCTGCTGGTTTCTGTTTCTGTACCCTCTGCTGGTTTCTGTACCCCCTGCTGGTTTCTGTACCCTCTGCTGGTTTCTGTACCCTCCTGCTGGTTTCTGTACCCTCTGCTGGTTTCTGTACCCCCTGCTGGTTTCTGTACCCTCTGCTGGTTTCTGTACCCTCCTGCTGGTTTCTGTAACCTCTGCTGGTTTCTGTACCCCCTGCTGGTTTCTGTACCCCCTGCTGGTTTCTGTACGCCCCAAGAGGTTGAGCAGCAGAGCGAAGTGAGCTGCAGCTGGTCGTCAGTTTTTTCACGGTACAGAGTTTTAACTGTGATGACTTTGTGAAACCACAGAAGGAATACGATGCCATACTCAGTGTTAGCAATGATGAAGGTGTTGCTTTGATTTGCTGTGTGTGTTTGTTCTTCTTGTTTTTTGACAGAATTTCTTTTTTTGCACAAGGATAATAAGCACTTATGTTTTTTTATTAAAGATGACAATGTTTCTATGCAGATGTAACCAAAGTGTTGAAGCACAGTTCCTGTTGGAACAGACCACAGCAGCTTGTCTGTAAGGCTTATTAACCCAACTATTAAACACATTATTATTATCATTACCAGTATGATTTTTGTTAATAAGCCAATGATTTTTACTAGCAGTGCTATGAAAACCAAATTTCTGTTTGATCAAGTACAAAGACAATGATGAGAAGTTCGGAACACAAGTTCAGTTTGAAGATGTAATTGCAGTTTGAGGGCACAGTCAGAAATGAGCAAATTTACCATCAGAGCAATATTCAGCTCCTGGTTATGTCCGTTCTATGGGAGCAAAGGGGCTTCAGTGATCTTTGAACAACGAAGTCGCAGCTTTAACCTCTAGCAAAGTGTGTGTGGGGGGACATGGTAGATGGGGACATGGTCGATGGGGACTTGGTAGTTGAGGACGTGGTAGATGAGGACATGGTCTATGGGGACGTGGTATATGAGGACATGGTAGATAAGGACATGGTAGATGGGGACGTGGTAAATGAGGACATGGTCGATGGGGATTTGGTAGATGAGGCCGTGGTAGATGAGGACATGGTAGATGGGGACGTGGTAAATGAGGACATGGTCTATGGGGCCGTGGTAGATGAGGGCATGGTCTATGGGGACGTGGTAAATGAGGATGTGGTAAATGGGGACGTGGTAGATGAGGACATGGTAGATGAGGATTTGGTAGATGGGGCCGTGGTAGATGGGGACATGGTAGATGGGGACATGGTAGATGAAGACATGGTAGATAAGGACATAGTAGATAAGGACGTGGTAAATGAGGACACTGTCGATGAGGACGTGGTAAATGAAGACATGATAGATAAGGCCATGGTCGATCGGGACGTGGTAGATGAGGACGTGGTAGATGGGGACTTGGTAGATAAGGACATAGTAGATAAGGACATGGTAGATAAGGACATAGTAGATAAGGACATGGTAGATGGGGATATGGAAGATGAGGACCTGGAAGATGAGGACCTGGTAGATGGGGACGTGGAAGATGAGGACCTGATAGATGAGGACATGGTAGATGGGGTCATGATAGATGAGGACTTGATAGATGAGGACATGGTAGATAAGGACATAGTAGATGAGGACGTGGTAGATGAGGACATGGTTGATGGGGACGTGGTAGATGAGGACATGGTAGATGGGGATATGGTAGATGGGGACTTGGTAGACGGGGCCGTGGTAGATGAGGACATGGTAGATAAGGACATAGTAGATGAGGATGTGGTAGATGAGGACATGGTAGATGGGGACATGATAGATGGGGACGTGGTAGATGAGGACATGGTAGATGGGGACATGATAGATGAGGACTTGGTAGATGAGGACATGGTAAATAAGGACTTGGTAGATGAGGACATGGTAGATGAGGACATGGTAAATAAGGACTTGATAGATGAGGACATGGTGGATGGGGACATAGTAGATGAGGACGTGTAGATGACGACATGGTCGATAGGGACGTGGTAGATGAGGACCTGGTAAATGAGGACATGGTCAATGGGGACATGGTAGATAAGGACATAATAGATGGGGACGTGGTCGATGGGGCATGGTAGATGGAGACGTGGTATATGAGGACATTGTAGATAGGGACATGGTCGATGGGGGATGGTAGATTGGGACTTGGTAGATTGGGACATGGTCGATGGGTATATGGTAGATAGGGACGTGGTAGATTGGCACATGGTCAATGGGGCATGGTAGATTGGGACATGGTAGATTGGGACATGGTAGATGGGGATATGGTAGATGGGGAGTTGGTAGATGGGGCCGTGGTAGATGAGGACGTGGTAGATGGGGACATGATAGATGAGGACTTGGTAGATGAGGACATGGTAAATAAGGACTTGGGAGATGAGGACATGGTAGATGAGGACATGGTAAATAAGGACTTGGTAGATGAGGACATGGTGGATGGGGACATGGTAAATGAGGACATGGTAGATAAGGACATAGTAGATGAGGACGTGTAGATGACGACATGGTCGATAGGGACGTGGTAGATGAGGACCTGGTAAATGAGGACATGGTCAATGGGGACATGGTAGATAAGGACATAATAGATGGGGACGTGGTAAATGAGGACATGGTAGATTGGGACATGGTCGATGGGGCATGGTAGATGGAGACGTGGTATATGAGGACATTGTAGATAGGGACATGGTAGATGGGGGATGGTAGATTGGGACTTGGTAGATGGGGATATGGTAGATGGGGACTTGGTAGACGGGTATATGGTAGATAGGGACGTGGTAGATTGGCACATGGTCAATGGGGCATGGTAGATTGGGACATGGTAGATTGGGAGTTGGTAGATGGGGCCGTGGTAGATGAGGACGTGGTAGATGGGGACATGATAGATGAGGACTTGGTAGATGAGGACATGGTAAATAAGGACTTGGGAGATGAGGACATGGTAGATGAGGACATGGTAAATAAGGACTTGGTAGATGAGGACATGGTGGATGGGGACATGGTAAATGAGGACATGGTAGATAAGGACATAGTAGATGAGGACGTGTAGATGACGACATGGTCGATAGGGACGTGGTAGATGAGGACCTGGTAAATGAGGACATGGTCAATGGGGACATGGTAGATAAGGACATAATAGATGGGGACGTGGTAAATGAGGACATGGTAGATTGGGACATGGTCGATGGGGCATGGTAGATGGAGACGTGGTATATGAGGACATTGTAGATAGGGACATGGTAGATGGGGGATGGTAGATTGGGACTTGGTAGATGGGGACTTGGTAGACGGGGCCGTGGTAGATGAGGACGTGGTAGATGGGGACTTAGTAGACGGGCCGTGGTAGATGAGGTCATGGTAGATAAGGACATAGTAGATGAGGACGTGGTAGATGAGGACATGGTCGATGGGGACATGATAGATGAGGACTTGGTAGATGAGGACATGGTAAATAAGGACTTGGTAGATGAGGACATGGTAGATGGGGACATGGTAATTGAGGACATGGTAGATAAGGACATAGTAGATGAGGACATGGTTGATGGGGACGTAGTAGATGAGGACGTGGTAGATGAGGACATGGTCGATAGGGACGTGGTAGATGATGACCTGGTAGATGAGGACATGGTAGATAGAGACATGGTAGATTGGGACGTGGTAGATTGGGACATGGTCAATGGGGCATGGTAGATTGGGACGTGGAAGATGAGGAACTAAATGGACTGTACTCGTATATCTCTTTTATAGTTTTTCGACCACTCAAAGCTCTTTAACACTTCATGTCATCAATCACCCATTCACCCATTCATACACTGTTGACAAAGCATTCAGGAGACATCAACTAGAGGATGATCTTCTGATTGAGGGACGACCCTGAGCCATAGACGGCCATTCATCTATAATTCATATCTATTATGTTTATTGACACTCTGCATGTGTTCATACACCTGATAGAGTTCATACTGACCTCTGTTTCCTTATATGGGAGAAAATGTAACATGTCTCTATCGCTTTGAAACCTCCCATGATTGGTTCTTTAGGAGGTAAATAATTCTTCAACATGATCATGTGACCTGTTGACATTAAATTAAATTAAATTAAATTAAATTCAATTAAATTCAATTAAATTCAATTCAATTCAATTCAATTCAATTCAATTCAATTCAATTCAGTTTATTTTGTATAGCCCAAAATTACAAATTTGCCTCAGAGGGCTTTACAATCTGTACACATGCGAAATCCTCTGTCCTTAGACCCTCACATCCTCTGTCCTTAGACCCTCACATCCTCTGTCCTTAGACCCTCACATCCTCTGTCCTCAGACCCTCACATCGGCACAGGAAAAACTCCCCTAAAAAAACTTTAACAGGGAGAAAAAATTAAGAAACCTCTGGGAGAGCGACAGAGGAGGGATCCTTCTCCAGGATGGACAGAAGTCAATAGATGTCATGTGACCAGAATGAACAGCATAACAGAGATACAACACATTCAATGTATATGACATAAATGATTCATATAATCACAGTAGTAAGCAGAGTAACCAAGGAAACAATAAGAATACTGAGAAAAGCAGCAATGAATATAGTAGAATTAAAATAATGATATAGGGAATATTGTTAGTAATGTGACTAATAATAATAATCGAAATAGCAGTGGGTGTCAGCCGGGTCACAGCAGGAGGCACGACCACAGTCCAAATATAACCCCGATTCATGGAAACCTGAGAGGCGAGAAAGCAAAAAGGGCTTCAGGGTAGAAGCAAAATCAGTAATGTGCATAAATAGGAGATTAATACATAAAGATGGAGGGAGAGAAGAGGAGAGAGGAGCTCAGTGTATCCTAGGTAGTCCCCCGGCTGTCTAGGCATATAGAAGCATATCTAGAGGCTGGACCAAGGAGAACCAGAACCAGCCCTAACTATAAACCTGAACCAGTCCTAACTATAGACCTGAACCAGTCCTAACTATAGACCTGAACCAGTCCTAACTATAGACCTGAACCAGTCCTAACTATAAACCTGAACCAGCCCTAACTATAAACCTGAACCAGTCCTAACTATAAACCTGAACCAGTCCTAACTATAAGCGTTATCAAAAAGGAAGGTCTTAAGCCTGCTCTTAAAAGTGGTGAGTGTGTCTGCCCCCTGGACTGAAGCTGGAACCTGGTTCCACAGAAGAGGAGCCTGATAACTGAAGGCTCTGGCTCCCATCCTACTTTTATATACTCTAGGAACCACAAGTAACCCTGCATTGATGGAGCGCAGCTCTCTAGTTGGGTAATATGGAACTATAAGTTCCTTAAGATAAGACGGTGCCTGGCCAGTTAGAGCTTTGTAGGTGAGGAGAAGGATTTTAAATTCTATTCTTGATTTAACAGGGAGCCAGTGCAGAGAAGCTAATACTGGAGTAATATGATCTCTTTTCTTAGTTTTTGTTAGAACACGTGCTGCAGCATTCTGGATCAACTGTAAAGATCTAAGAGACCTATTAGAGCAGCCTGATAATAAGGAGTTACAGTAATCTAGTCTAGAGGGAACAAATGCATGAACTAGTTTTCTGCATCGCTTTGAGACAGGATTTGCCTGATTTTCGCAATGTTACGTAAATGAAAAAAGGCTGTCCTTGAGATCTGTTTTATATAAGAGTTAAAAGACAGATCCTGATCAAAGATAACTCTGAGGTTCTTAACGGTAGTGCTGGATGCTAGAGCAATGCCATCTAGAGAAACTATATCGTTAGATAATTGATTTCGAAGGTGATCTGGGCCTAGTAGGATAACTTCTGTTTTTTCAGAGTTTAACATTAAGAAGTTACAGGTCATCCAGGTTTTTATGTCCTTAAGACATGCTTGAAGTTTAGAGAACTGGTTAGTTTCGTCTGGCTTAATTGATAGATATAACTGGGTATCATCTGCATAACAATGAAAGTTTACTGAGTGTTTTCTGATAATATTCCCTAAGGGAAGCATATATAAGGTAAATAAAATTGGTCCAAGAACAGACCCTTGTGGAACTCCGTGACTGACCCTGGTTTTCATCGAGCTTTCATTGTTTACATATACAAACTGAGATCGGTCTGATAAATACGACTTAAACCAGCTGAGTGCGGTTCCTTTAATGCCTATTAGATGCTCCAATCTCTGTAATAGGATTTGATGATCAATGGTATCAAATGCAGCACTAAGGTCTAACAATACAAGTACAGAGACAAGTCCTTTGTCTGAAGCTATTAGAAGGTCATTGGTAGTTTTCACCAGTGCCGTCTCTGTGCTATGATTCACTCTAAATCCTGACTGAAAGTCCTCAAATAAACTATTGTTATGCAGAAAGTCACACAGCTGATTAGAGACTGCTTTCTCAAGGATCTTAGAGAGGAACGGAAGGTTAGATATAGGTCTAAGGTTAGATATAGTCTATAGTTAGATATAGTCTATAGTTAGATATAGTCTATAGTTAGATATAGTCTATAGTTAGATATAGTCTATAGTTAGATATAGTCTATAGTTAGATATAGTCTATAGTTAGATATAGGTCTAAGGTTAGATATAGTCTATAGTTAGATATAGGTCTATAGTTAGATATAGTCTATAGTTAGATATAGTCTATAGTTAGATATAGTCTATAGTTAGATATAGTCTATAGTTAGATAGGTCTATAGTTAGATAGGTCTATAGTTAGATATAGGTCTATAGTTAGATATAGGTCTATAGTTAGATATAGGTCTATAGTTAGATATAGGTCTATAGTTAGATATAGGTCTATAGTTAGATATAGGTCTATAGTTAGATATAGTCTATAGTTAGATATAGTCTATAGTTAGATATAGTCTATAGTTAGATATAGTCTATAGTTAGATATAGTCTATAGTTAGATATAGTCTATAGTTAGATATAGGTCTATAGTTAGATATAGTCTATAGTTAGATATAGGTCTATAGTTAGATATAGGTCTATAGTTAGATATAGGTCTATAGTTAGATATAGGTCTAAGGTTAGATATAGTCTATAGTTAGATATAGGTCTATAGTTAGATATAGTCTATAGTTAGATATAGGTCTATAGTTAGATATAGGTCTATAGTTAGATATAGGTCTATAGTTAGATATAGTCTATAGTTAGATATAGGTCTATAGTTAGATATAGTCTATAGTTAGATATAGTCTATAGTTAGATATAGGTCTATAGTTAGATATAGTCTATAGTTAGATATAGGTCTATAGTTAGATATAGTCTATAGTTAGATATAGTCTATAGTTAGATATAGTCTATAGTTAGATATAGGTCTATAGTTAGATATAGTCTATAGTTAGATATAGTCTATAGTTAGATATAGTCTATAGTTAGATATAGGTCTATGGTTAGATATAGATATAGTCTATAGTTAGATATAGTCTATAGTTAGATATAGTCTATAGTTAGATATAGGTCTATAGTTAGATATAGTCTATAGTTAGATATAGTCTATAGTTAGATATAGGTCTATAGTTAGATATAGTCTATAGTTAGATATAGTCTATAGTTAGATATAGGTCTATAGTTAGATATAGGTCTATAGTTAGATATAGGTCTATAGTTAGATATAGGTCTATAGTTAGATATAGGTCTATAGTTAGATATAGTCTATAGTTAGATATAGTCTATAGTTAGATATAGGTCTATAGTTAGATATAGTCTATAGTTAGATATAGGTCTATAGTTAGATATAGTCTATAGTTAGATATAGTCTATAGTTAGCCAACACCTCTGGATCTAGAGTAGGTTTCTTAAGAAGAGGTTTAATTACAGCTAGTTTGAAGGCCTGTGGTACATGGCCCGTTAGTAAAGACAGATTGATCATTTCTAATAAAGAATTGCTAATTAAAGGTAAAACTTACTTAAGCAGCCTAGTCGGAATCGGGTCTAAGAGACAGGTGGAAGGTTTAGACTTAGAAATAGTTAAAGTCAATTGTTGAAGGTCGATGGGAGAAAAGCCATCTAAATATATTTCAGGTTCTACAGCTGTGGATCGATGGGTACTGGTTGAGGGCAGTGGATTATACATTTAGTCTCTAATAGTTAGAATCTTATCATTAAAGAAGTTCATGAAGTCACTACTACTGAGGTTTATAGGAATACACGGCTCAACAGAGCTGTGACTCTCTGTCAGCCTGGCTACAGTGCTGAAGAGAACCCTGGGCTTGTTCTTATTTAAATCTATTAATGCTGAATAATAGGCTGCTCTAGCATTACGGAGGGCCTTCTTATATATTTTAAGACTGTCTCACCAGACTAACCGCGCTTCATCCACACTGGTGGAACGCCATATCCTTTCAAGTTTACGTAATGTTTGCTTTAATTCACGGGTTTGAGGGTTATACCATGGAGCAAACCTCCTTTCTTTTATTAGCTTCTTTTTTAGAGGAGCTATAGAGTCTAGTGTCATTCAGTGAGCATGCAGCACTATCAACAAGATGGTCAATCTGAGACGGACTAAAGCTAGAGTAGGAGTCCTCTGTTATATGGAGACAGACTAAAGCTAGAGTAGGAGTCCTCTGTTATATGGAGACAGACTAAAGTTAGAGTAGGAGTCCTCTGTTATATGGAGACAGACTACAGAGTAGGAGTCCTCTGTTATATGGAGACAGACTAAAGTTAGAGTAGGAGTCCTCTGTTATATGGAGACAGACTAAAGACAGACTAAAGTTAGAGTAGGAGTCCTCTGTTATATGGAGACAGACTAAAGTTAGAGTAGGAGTCCTCTGTTATATGGAGACAGACTAAAGTTAGAGTAGGAGTCCTCTGTTATATGGAGACAGACTAAAGTTAGAGTAGGAGTCCTCTGTTATATGGAGACAGACTAAAGTTAGAGTAGGAGTCCTCTGTTATATGGAGACAGACTAAAGTTAGAGTAGGAGTCCTCTGTTATATGGAGACAGACTAAAGTTAGAGTAGGAGTCCTCTGTTATATGGAGACAGACTAAAGTTAGAGTAGGAGTCCTCTGTTATATGGAGACAGACTAAAGTTAGAGTAGGAGTCCTCTGTTATATGGAGACAGACTAAAGTTAGAGTAGGAGTCCTCTGTTATATGGAGACAGACTAAAGTTAGAGTAGGAGTCCTCTGTTATATGGAGACAGACTAAAGTTAGAGTAGGAGTCCTCTGTTATATGGAGACAGACTAAAGTTAGAGTAGGAGTCCTCTGTTATATGGAGACAGACTAAAGTTAGAGTAGGAGTCCTCTGTTATATGGAGACAGACTAAAGTTAGTTGGAACAGACTAAAGTTATGAATTCTGAATAGACAGACACCTAGGTGCAAGTTATGAATTCAGAATACACTATAACAAAGAGAACTGACTGTAATGCTTTCCAGGTCGGGTTTGAAAGACTAAGAACAAGGCTTTCAAATGAGTTGTGATTTAATTTAGGTTTAGGGTTTATTAATAGGCTTGAGTCAAAGATAGCTGCTACTCCACCTCCTCGGCCTGTGCCTCCAGGAATATGAGTATTAATATAACCTGGAGGAGTTGATTCATTAAGGCTAACGTACTCTTCATGACACAGCCAGGTTTCAGTAAGACAAAATAAATCAATATGATTATCTGATATTAAATCATTTACTAGTACACCCTTAGATGACAGAGACATGTTTCTATTCACATGACAAGCTTTGTAAAACGTTTTTTTTCCTCATTGGCCATGTCAGTTTCTATGAATGAAAATGAAATAGATCAATAAAATAAATGTTTATTATAACTATTAACACATGTAATTAGCTCGTCATCTGTAGTTTCTTTTATTTCCCACTCTGTTGCTGAACATTATAAGTTCTGCCTGTCAGTCCTGCCTCAGGGCTGGAAACCTTCCACACCATCTGTTACGTCAGAGCTGGCCCTCTGTTACGTCAGAGCTGGACCGTTTATCTTTTTTCTGATTGGCTGAGAGATTGAGCAGCTGGCTGTTCCGAGGGCTGATTGGCTGCTTCCTCTGTCGGGAGGCGTGTCCCAGCGCGCGGACCTGCAGCGGCTTTTCCTCCTAAAATGGCTGAAAAATAGAAGTGAAATAATTAAAATAAAGTAAAGAACAGAAACAGAAAGCTCTGGTGCTGCTGCCGCGGGCTGTGCGGGACTCTACTGGGTTCTACTGGGTTCTACTGGGAGAGAAACCTTCCAATGAACTGCACCAGGTACAGTCAGTTCTCCAACTGCGCCACAGCAGCTTCCGTTCCTCACCCGAAGCCTATAATAACCCTATTCTATGGTGTCCTATACTGCTCTATATGCTGCTCTATAGAGCTATATATACTGCTCTATAGAGCTATATATACTGCTCTATACTGCTCTATATGCTGCTCTATAGAGCTATATATACTGCTCTATACTGCTCTATATGCTGCTCTATACTGCTCTATATGCTGCTCTATACTGCTCTATATGCTGCTCTATACTGCTCTATATGCTGCTCTATAGAGCTATATATACTGCTCTATACTGAGCTCTATACTGCTCTATATACTGCTCTATACTGAGCTCTATACTGCTCTATATACTGCTCTATATGCTGCTCTATACTGAGCTCTATACTGCTCTATATACTGCTCTATATGCTGCTCTATACTGCTCTATATACTGCTCTATATGCTGCTCTATACTGAGCTCTATACTGCTCTATATAATGCTCCATAGAGCTATATATACTGCTCTATATACTGCTCTATACTGAGCTCTATACTGCTCTATATAATGCTCCATAGAGCTATATATACTGCTCTATATACTGCTCTATACTGAGCTCTATACTGCTCTATATAATGCTCCATAGAGCTATATATACTGCTCTATATACTGCTCTATAGAGCTATATATACTGCTCTATATACTGCTCCATAGAGCTATATATACTGCTCTATATACTGCTCTATAGAGCTATATATACTGCTCTATATACTGCTCTATAGAGCTATATATACTGCTCTATATACTGCTCCATAGAGCTATATATACTGCTCTATACTGAGCTCTATACTGCTCTATATACTGCTCTATATACTGCTCTATATACTGCTCTATAGAGCTATATATACTGCTCTATACTGCTCTATATACTGCTCTATAGAGCTATATATACTGCTCTATACTGCTCTATATGCTGCTCTATACTGAGCTCTATACTGCTCTATATAATGCTCCATAGAGCTATATATACTGCTCTATATACTGCTCTATATACTGCTCTATAGAGCTATATATACTGAGCTCTATACTGCTCTATATACTGCTCTATATACTGCTCTATAGAGCTATATATACTGCTCTATACTGCTCTATATACTGCTCTATAGAGCTATATATACTGAGCTCTATACTGCTCTATATACTGCTCTATATACTGCTCTATAGAGCTATATATACTGCTCTATACTGCTCTATATACTGCTCTATAGAGCTATATATACTGCTCTATATGCTGCTCTATACTGAGCTCTATACAGCTCTATATACTGCTCCATAGAGCTATATATACTGCTCTATACTGAGCTCTATACTGCTCTATATACTGCTCTATAGAGCTATATATACTGAGCTCTATACTGCTCTATATACTGCTCTATAGAGCTATATATACTGCTCTATATACTGTTCTATATACTGCTCTATATACTGCTCTATACACTGCTCTATAGAGCTCTATACTGCTATATATACTGCTCTATACTGAGCTCTATACTGCTCTATATACTGCTCTATAGAGCTATATACTGCTCTATATACTGCTCTATATACTGCTCTATAGAGCTATATACTGCTCTATAGAGCTATATATACTGCTCTATATACTGCTCTATAGAGCTATATACTGCTCTATATACTGCTCTATATACTGCTCTATAGAGCTATATATACTGCTCTATATACTGCTCCATAGAGCTATATAATGCTCTACACTGAGCTCTATACTGCTCTATATACTGCTCTATATACTGCTCTATACTGCTCTATATACTGCTCTATAGAGCTATATACTGCTCTATATACTGCTCTATATACTGCTCTATAGAGCTCTATACTGCTCTATATACTGCTCTATAGAGCTATATACTGAGCTCTATATACTGCTCTATATACTGCTCTATATACTGCTCTATACTGAGCTCTATATACTGTTCTATATACTGCTCTATAGAGCTCTATACTGCTCTATATACTGCTCTATACTGCTCTATATACTGCTCTATACTGAGCTCTATTCAAACGATGATTCTTTATTATTATTATTATTTATTCCTGAAATATCATGAATATGTAACAAGTACTAAAAGTGTTAAAAGAGAAAAACTGGAATAACAGCAGGAAACACCTCACAATATTTATTATATTTATTATATATATTGTATCCTAAATGTACTATGTACAATACAATGCAACACAGTAATATACAATACTAAACTATACTATACTATTATTTATATATATATATATATATATATATATATATATATATATATATATATATATTCCTGACTTACAGAGAAGCTCCCACCCACAATAAATATGAAATATGCATGAACAGAGAAAAAACATAAATATAACATGTAAATTAAAATAGAGGGATAAAATAGAAATGATATTTATATATATATATATTTATATGTATATATTATACTCAAGTTTGTTGAGTTTAGTTTAGTTTAGTTGAGCATATTGTTCAGTAAACTTAAGTTCATTGAGTTGGGTTTAGTTTAGTTTAGTTTAATAAACTTAAGTTTGTTGAATTGAGTTTAGTTTAGTTTAGTAAACTTAAGTTTGTTGAGTTGAGTTTAGTTTAGTCTAGTGTTTAGTAAACTTAAGTTTGTTGAGTTTAGTTTAGTAGACTTAATTTCGTTGAGTTGAGTTTAGTTTAGTTGAGTATATTGTTTCGTAAACTTAAGTTTGTTGAGTTGAGTTTAGTTGAGTTTAGTTTAGTCTAGTGTTTAGTAAACTTAAGTTCATTGAGTTCAGTTTAGTTTAGTAAACTTAAGTTCGTTGAGTCTAGTTTAGTTTAGTTGAGTATATTGTTTAGTAAACTTAAGTTCGTTGAGTTGAGTTGAGTTTAGTTGAGTTGAGTTTAGTTTAGTTGAGCATATTGTTTAGTCAACTTAAGTTTGTTGAGTTGAGCTTAGTTTAGTTGAGTTTAGTCTAGTGTTTAGTAAACTTAAGTTTGTTGAGTTTAGTTGAGTTTAGTCTAGTGTTTAGTAAACTTAAGTTTGTTGAGTTTAGTTTAGTAAACTTAATTTCGTTGAGTTGAGTTTAGTTTAGTTGAGCATATTGTTTCGTAAACTTAAGTTTGTTGAGTTGAGGTTAGTTGAGTTTAGTTTAGTCTAGTGTTTAGTAAACTTAAGTTCGTTAAGTTGAGTTGAGTTTAGTTTAGTTGAGCATATTGTTTAGTACACTTAAGTTTGTTGAGTTTAGTTTAGTTTAGTTGAGCATATTGTTTAGTCAACTTAAGTTTGTTGAGTTGAGCTTAGTTGAGTTTAGTTTAGTCTAGTGTTTAGTAAACTTAAGTTTGTTTAGTTTAGTTGAGTTTAGTCTAGTGTTTAGTAAACTTAAGTTTGTTGAGTTTAGTTTAGTAAACTTAATTTCGTTGAGTTTAGTTTAGTTTAGTTGAATATTGTTTCGTAAACTTAAGTTCGTTGAGTTGAGTTTAGTTGAGTTTAGTTTAGTCTAGTGTTTAGTAAACTTAAGTTCATTGAGTTCAGTTTAGTTTAGTAAACTTAAGTTTGTTGAGTCTAGTTTTGTTTAGTTGAGTATATTGTTTAGTAAACTTAAGTTCGTTGAGTTGAGTTGAGTTGAGTTGAGTTGAGTTTAGTTTAGTTTAGCATATTGTTTAGTAAACTTAAGTTTGTTGAGTTTAGTTTAGTAAACTTAAGTTAGTTGAGTTGAGTCTAGTTGAGCATATTGTTTCGTAAACTTAAGTTTGTTGAGTTGAGTTTAGTTGAGTTTAGTTTAGTCTAGTGTTTAGTAAACTTAAGTTCGTTGAGTTTAGTTTAGTTTAGTTGAGCATATTGTTTAGTAAAATTAAGTTTGTTGAGTTGAGTTTAGTTTAGTCTAGTGTTTAGTAAACTTAAGTTCGTTGAGTTTAGTTTAGTTTGGTTTAGTTGAGCAGATTGTTAAGTAAACTTAAGTTCGTTGAGTTTAGTTTAGTTGAGTATATTGTTTCGTAAACTTAAGTTTGTTGAGTTGAGTTTAGTTGAGTTTAGTTTAGTCTAGTGTTTAGTAAACTTAAGTTCATTGAGTTCAGTTTAGTTTAGTAAACTTAAGTTCGTTGAGTTGAGTCTAGTTTAGTTTAGTTGAGTATATTGTTTAGTAAACTTAAGTTCGTTGAGTTGAGCTTAGTTTAGTTGAGTTTAGTTTAGTTTAGTTGAGCATATTGTTTAGTCAACTTAAGTTTGTTGAGTTGAGCTTAGTTTAGTTGAGTTTAGTCTAGTGTTTAGTAAACTTAAGTTTGTTGAGTTTAGTTGAGTTTAGTCTAGTGTTTAGTAAACTTAAGTTTGTTGAGTTTAGTTTAGTAAACTTAATTTCGTTGAGTTGAGTTTAGTTTAGTTGAGCATATTGTTTCGTAAACTTAAGTTTGTTGAGTTGAGGTTAGTTGAGTTTAGTTTAGTCTAGTGTTTAGTAAACTTAAGTTCGTTGAGTTGAGTTGAGTTTAGTTTAGTTGAGCATATTGTTTAGTACACTTAAGTTTGTTGAGTTTAGTTTAGTTTAGTTGAGCATATTGTTTAGTCAACTTAAGTTTGTTGAGTTGAGCTTAGTTGAGTTTAGTTTAGTCTAGTGTTTAGTAAACTTAAGTTTGTTTAGTTTAGTTGAGTTTAGTCTAGTGTTTAGTAAACTTAAGTTTGTTGAGTTTAGTTTAGTAAACTTAATTTCGTTGAGTTTAGTTTAGTTTAGTTGAATATTGTTTCGTAAACTTAAGTTCGTTGAGTTGAGTTTAGTTGAGTTTAGTTTAGTCTAGTGTTTAGTAAACTTAAGTTCATTGAGTTCAGTTTAGTTTAGTAAACTTAAGTTTGTTGAGTCTAGTTTTGTTTAGTTGAGTATATTGTTTAGTAAACTTAAGTTCGTTGAGTTGAGTTGAGTTGAGTTTAGTTGAGTTGAGTTTAGTTTAGTTTAGCATATTGTTTAGTAAACTTAAGTTTGTTGAGTTTAGTTTAGTAAACTTAAGTTAGTTGAGTTGAGTCTAGTTGAGCATATTGTTTAGTAAACCTAAGTTTGTTGAGTTGAGTTTAGTTGAGTTTAGTTTAGTCTAGTGTTTAGTAAACTTAAGTTCGTTGAGTTTAGTTTAGTTTAGTTGAGCATATTGTTTAGTAAAATTAAGTTTGTTGAGTTGAGTTTAGTTTAGTCTAGTGTTTAGTAAACTTAAGTTCGTTGAGTTTAGTTTAGTTTGGTTTAGTTGAGCAGATTGTTAAGTAAACTTAAGTTCGTTGAGTTTAGTTGAGTTTATTTGAGTTTAGTTTAGTCTAGTGTTTAGTAAACTTAAGTTTGTTGAGTTTAGTTTAGTTTGGTTTAGTTGAGCAGATTGTTAAGTAAACTTAAGTTCGTTGAGTTTAGTTGAGTTTATTTGAGTTTAGTTTAGTCTAGTGTTTAGTAAACTTAAGTTTGTTGAGTTTAGTTTGTTTTAGTTTAATCTAGTTTAGTCTAGTGTTTAGTAAACTTAAGTTTGTGAGTTTAGTTTAGTTTAGTAAACTTAAGTTTGTTTAGTTGAGTTTAGTTTAGTTGAGCATATTGTTTAGTAAACCTAAGTTCGTTGAGTTGAGTTTAGTTTAGTTTAGTTTAGTCTAGTGTTTAGTAAACTTAAGTTTGTTGAGTTTAGTTTAGTTTAGTAAACTTAAGTTCATTGAGTTTAGTTTAGTTTAGTCTAGTGTTTAGTAAACTTAAGTTCGTTGAGTTGAGTTTAGTTGAGTTTAATTTAGTCTAGTGTTTAGTAAACTTAAGTTTGTTTAGTTTAGTTTAGTTGAGCATATTGTTTAGTAAAATTAAGTTTGTTGAGTTTAGTTGAGTTTAGTTTAGTCTAGTGTTTAGTAAACTTAAGTTTGTTGAGTTGAGTTTAGTTTAGTCTAGTGTTTAGTAAAATTAAGTTTGTTGAGTTTAGTTTAGTTTAGTCTAGTGTTTAGTAAACTTAAGTTTGTTGAGTTTAGTTTAGTAAACTTAATTTCGTTGAGTTTAGTTTAGTTTAGTTGAGCATATTGTTTAGTAAAATTAAGTTTGTTTAGTTGAGTTTAGTTTAGTCTAGTGTTTAGTAAACTTAAGTTTGTTGAGTTGAGTTTAGTTTAGTCTAGTGTTTAGTAAACTTAAGTTTGTTGAGTTGAGTTTAGTTTAGTCTAGTGTTTAGTAAACTTAAGTTCGTTGAGTTTAGTTTGTTTTAGTCTAGTTTAGTCTAGTGTTTACTAAACTTAAGTTTGTGAGTTTAGTTTAGTTTAGTTTAGTAAACTAAAGTTCGTTGAGTTTAGTTGAGTTTAGTTTAGTTGAGCATATTGTTTAGTAAACCTAAGTTCGTTGAGTTGAGTTTAGTTGAGTTTAGTTTAGTCTAGTGTTTAGTAAACTTAAGTTCGTTGAGTTTAGTTTAGTCTAGTGTTTGGTAAACTTAAGTTTGTTGAGTTTAGTTTAGTTTAGTAAACTTAAGTTCGTTGAGTGCAGTTTAGTTGAGTTTAGTCTAGTGTTTAGTAAACTTAAGTTTGTTGAGTTTAGTTTAGTTAGTTGAGGTAGTTAAGAGTGAACCTGACGTCTTGATTGAAGCCGTCAAAGACAGCTGGATAAATAGTCTCACTTCCTGAAGCAGATCTCTGATCAGTTGATCAAACAGCAGTTTGGTTAGAACAAGTAGAACCCTGTTCTCTGTCTCTCTTCAGGGTTCTCCACATCCTGAACCCTCGCCCGGGGGGTCCATCTCCCATCATGCCTGTCGACATGGCCGTGAGGATCTGCCTGGCCAGCTCTCCTCCTCTATGCTCCTTCCTCAGTAACTACGACCACCGCCGTTCCTCCTCAGCAGCCGCTCTGATGAAGCGCTGTGAACCGCTGCGTCCATGTCTGTCCTTCAGTAGCGTCGCCACGGCAACCTCCACGCTAGCTGCCGCAGAGATCGGCGGCCCGGCGTGGCTGAGGAGGAAGAAGAAGAAGAAGAGCGTGGTGTTTGCAGACTCTCGAGGTCTGGCGCTCACCGCCATCCATGTCTTCAACGAGGCCGAGGACGACCCGCTGACCGAGCTGCAGTTCCACCTGACGGAGATAGAGGGCGTCGCTGCCGGACCGCATCTAGGAGACAACAAAGGTGGAACAATCAATCAATGAGACAATCGTTTTGATTTGTTCCGGAACATTTCTTTTTCTTGTTCTGTAGTGAACTGATTCATTCTTGGTTCTGAAGTGTTTCTTTTATTTCTACTACCTCATTAACAAATATTCTTCAATAGTAATAGTGTTGTTTGTTAAAAGCATGACCTTGAGTGTTTTGCAAATATCACTTTTCACTTTTTGCTGACATTTTGGAAATAATAATTAGCAGATTACTCAGCCATGAAAACCATTTTTTAATTTATGCAGCACGTTTCTAAAGCAGAGGAAGCATTTAAGAAGCAGAATAATTCATATAAAAGATAGAATAATATCTAACAATGTTAACGAGCAGCATTAAGTCAAAACCCACAAAATAAAACATGTGTTCCTCTTCCAGATGCTGCAGATTGTGGTTCGGGCCTGGTTCTGGGCTTCACCCAGCCGGCTGCAGACTATCTGGACTTGAGGAACCGGCTCAAAGCCCAGCAGGTTTGTCTGGAAACCTGTTCTGTCCAGGAGCGTCTGCTCTCAGGTTCTGTTCAGGTCCGAAACCTCCACTTTGACAAGTCGGTCTCAGTCCGGATCACTTTTGACTCGTGGCGGTCCTTCCTCGACGTTCCTTGTCTGTACCTGAACAACGTCTATGGCTGCCCAGACACCGATACTTTCTCCTTCTCTGTCTCAGTACCAGAGTTACTGGAGCCCTCCAACAGAATGGAGTTCTGCATCCAGTACCAGACCCAGGACCACACCTTCTGGGACAACAACCAAGGGAACAACTACCGGCTGGTGGACCCAAAAGGCATCCCGGCCCAGAGCACGGAGAGTACCGCCGGGCTGGAGATCCGGAGAGACCGGGGCGGAGAGAAGGTGGAGACTGTTGAGTTTGATCCCTTTGGAAGTCCCAGGACTTCAGCAGGAAACTTCCCTGAATGGCTGAGCTGGGGTCACATGGAGACCAGTGCCCCCTACTGGTGAGACCACCACAGATCAGGTTTTTTTATGTTGCACTCACTGAGATCTTGTTCCCAAGAGAATCTCAGTACCCTCACATGAGCACTGCAACGCCTCCTTGAATCCTCTGGAGGTTATCCAGACGTGTTTGTAAGATTCACTACAGATTATTGCTTCACTTGAGCCTCTGTAGCTGCACTACATTGTTTTGAGTTCTTATGAAAGACGACATCTGGATGGATCGGAAGGACACTTCAGGTATTCAAACTCTAGTCAGCCCAACAGTGACTTAAATGCTAATCCTGGTTTCCTGGAATCCAGCGGCCCTACAAGATCCAGACCAGGTTCACATCTAGTCCTCCTTTGCTGCAACTGAGCCACAGTTCAGCTGGACTCATGGTTAAACCTCCCAAAACCCATGAGGGGTTCAAGGACAGACCAAAAAGCTCCACAAGGCCACATCAGTGTTTCACAGGAGTTTATATCCATTAAAGAGTGCTTTGTAGAAAGCATCCAAAGGATTCTTCAAACATGGCAGGACCTCCTTTTCTCCAGAATCACAGTCCTGTTTCTGTTGAATGAAGGAGGATTTATGTGCATTCTGCTCCAAGGATGAGACTTGTTCCTCCTCCCCTCCGATTCTCCTTTTTTCTTTCTACCATGGCAGCTGGTTCATGGTTCTTTACAGAATCCTTCAGAACATTCAAGTTTTGAAACAGCTGCCAGTGAAAACCAGCACCATGTCTTCAAGTCCTGAACACTGTGTGGAAAAGTCTGGAGAAGTCTGAAACCAGTCTGACTTGTAGGGTTTGAAGTAGGGATGCACTGATGAGACCTTTTCAGTCCTGATACCGATACCTGGTCTTTGGGCCGATACCGAGTACCGATGAGATGCTGGTGTTTAATACTGTGGATGTCTCACAGGTGGAGACTGGGATCGTTCTTTATGTTTAAGGACTTAAACATTGTTTTTTTTTAACTTTGTAGAACAGAATGAAACAAATAAATTCATAGATATATTTAGTACTGAATAGTTATTTATTGAAAGAAGGGTATCTGATAGCAGATCAGCATATTAAGAACCTGATCCAGCTGTCTGAGTCAGTATCGGACCGATCTCAGTATCCGTATCGGTGCTTCTGTACTTTAAAAACAGAGAAGTGAGACGGGACTAAGGATGCCCCCCAATACCCGGTTCTAAACCGGAACTGATAAGAAAGTACTAAATAAGCGGGGTATCGATAAGGTTAGGAGTCTACGGTTCTGCTATCGGTACTTTAGAAGTTACGGAGTGAGATCTCCGCGGGGAAAAAAGAGCGCTGTTAACCTCTTTCCTTTGTCCCTATCTTTGCACAAGGGGTGGACTTGTGCTCTACTTTGACACACACACACACACACACACAAACAAAAAAAACACACACACACACACACACACACACACACACACACACACACACACACACAAAAACAAAACACACACACACACACACACACTAACAAACACACACACACACACACACACACACACACACACACACACACACACACACACACACCGACTTTGGGTCAGTACAGCTTGAGACACACATGATGGCAGAAAGAAGGAAAAGATGGAATGTTTGGCTATATTTTACTCGAGTAGATGCTGATAATTGTTATTGTCTCAAATACAACAAAACCCTCAAAAGTACCGGAGGAGAAATCAGCAATCAGTCAAAACAAACTAGACATAGCTGACGTAGAAGGTTCTAGATATATATATGACAAAGAATGCTCTAGCTATATTTGAAGTAAAAGGTTCTAGACCTAGATTACATTGAAGTTCTAGATATAGATGATGGAGAAGGTTGTAGACATTGATGAAATGAAATGTTTAGACATGGATGACATAGAAGCTTCTAGACTTAGATGAAATAGGATGTTCTAGTTATAGATGACATAGAAAGTTATAGATATAGATGACAAAGAATGTCCTAGCTATATATGATGTAGAAAGTTTTAGGCTTAGATGACAAAAATGTTCAGGATAAAGATGGCGTATAACATTCTAGATCTAGATGAGGTAGAAGGTTCTAGATATAGATGACATAGAAGGTTCTAGATATAAATGATACAGGAGGTTCTAGATTTAGATGATACAGGAGGTTTTAGATATAGATGACAGAGGGTTCTACATCATATGAAATGGAAGGTTCTAGATATAGATGATGTAAAAGGTTCTAGACCTAGATGACATTGAAGTTCTAGATATAGATGATATAGAAGCTTCTAGATATAGATGACATTAAATGTTCTAGATATAGATGATGTAGAAGGTTCTAGACATAGATGACATTAAAGGTTCTAGATATAGATGACATTGAAGTTCTAGATATAGATGACGTAGAATATATTTTTTCCTCTTGTGTTAGTAGAACACCTACTACAGCTGCTGTGGAACCAGGAACCTTACTGATCTTCACTGATCCTCACTGATCCTCATCTGGTCTTTTGGATCAAGGGGATTTGGGCACTTTTTTAAAGTCCTCATCAGATGTTTAGTTCATAATAACTTTATCACTCTATGATAAATAGTTAAAAAGAAACAGAGATAAGCAAGAGACAGGAAGTCCTAAAGGAAGTGTTTAAAGTGAAGTTCATGGTGTCCAGAAGTTTGATGAACAGTTGCTTTGTGCTGCGTTCAAGTCACGTCAGAGTCCTAATAAACTGTACACCTGAAGAAACACTTGTGATCTTGTCGTTCTCAGTTTTTTTATGTTACATTTGCAACTTTAAAGTATAAATTAGTTATTGAAAATGAAGTGTGTTGTATTTTCACTAGTTTTATTCCTTCGTTACCATAACGATGATTTAATAATGAAGTATGTAAAAACAGTCTACTGTGGGAGGTTTCTCTTTCCTGATGTGACCTGAACGCAACATTTTAGCTAGCCACCGGGCAGACAAAGTTAGCTTGTGCTAATAGTCATGATTAATGCCATTTAACTTGGCTAGCTAGCAGGCTAGCCGGCTGCTAGCATTAACAGCTGTCCTGTATTGTAAAGTGTAATGTAATGATGATGTCATGGTTTACTGCTGAGGCAGGAAGTGATGTAAGCAGGGAGCGATTGACTGTTACTTTTGTTTGTGTGTCCTTTCAGAATAAAAGTCTAATGTTAGTGGAATGTCTCCTCTCTGTTTATTATTATTATTATTATTATTATTATTATATAACACATATATAATAATAATATAATAAATATGTATATATGTGTATATATACACATATATACACATATATACACATATACAGCGGGTAAAATAAGTTTTGAACACGTCACCATTTTTCTCAGTAAATATATTTCCAAAGGTGCTATTGACATGAAGTTTTCACCAGATGTCGGTAACAACCCAAGTAACCCATACATACAAAGAGAACAAAACAAATAAGTTCAGAACTTAAGTTATGTGTAATAAAATGGAATGACACAGGGAAAAAGTATTGAACACATGAAGAAAGGGAGGTGCAAAAAGGCATGGAAAGCCAAGACACCAGCTGAAATCTATCAGTGATTAGAAAGCAGTCCTGCACCTTGTCAGTGCAAATTAATATCAGCTGGTTCAGTCCCAACTGATGGCCTATAAAAAGGTGTCTCACTACCAAGGTGTCACACAAGAAACATCTCATGATGGGTAAAAGCAAAGAGCTCTCTCAAGACCTTCACAACCTTATTGTTGCAAAACATACTGTTGGCATTGGTTACAGAAGGATTTCTAAACTTCTGAATGTTCCAGTGAGCACTGTTGGGGCCATAATCCGGAAGTGGAAAGAACATCATTTCACCATAAACCGGCCACGACCAGGTGCTCCTCGCAAGATTTCGGACAGAGGAGTGAAAATAATTATCAGAAGAGTTGTCCAAGAGCCAAGGAGCACTAGTGGAGAGCTTCAGAAAGACCTGGAATCAGCAGGTACAATTGTTTCAAAGAAAACAATAAGTAATGCATCAACCGCCGTGGCCTGTATGCACGCTCACCACGCAAGACTCCACTGCTGAAGAAAAAGCATGTTGAAGCTCGTTTAAAGTTTGCTGCACAACATTTAGACAAGCCTGTGAAATACTGGGAGAATATAGTCTGGTCAGATGAGACCAACATGGAACTCTTTGGAGGCCATAATACACACCATGTTTGGAGTCAAATGGCACTGCACATCACCCCAAAAACACCAGACCAACAGTGAAGTTTGGAGGTGGAACATCATGGTGTGGGGCTGTTTTTCAGCATACGGCACTGGCAAACTTCATATAATTGAAGGAAGGATGAATGGAAAAATGTACCGAGACATTCTTGATAAAAATCTGCTGCCATCTAGCAGGATGATGAAGATGAAACAAGGGTGGACATTTCAGCAAGACAATGACCCCAAACACACAGCCAAGGAAACTCTCCATTGGTTTCAGAGAAAGAAAATAAAGCTGCAAGAATGGCCCAGCCAATCACCTGACTTGAATCCAATAGAAAATCTATGGAAAGAACTAAAGATCAGAGTTCATAGAAGAGGCCCACGGAACCTTCAAGATTTGAAGACTGTTTGTGTGGAAGAATGGGCCAAAATCACACCTGAGCAATGCATGCCACTAGTTTCTCCATACAGGAGGCGTCTTGAAGCTGTCGTTACCAACAAAGGCTTCTGTACCAAGTATTAAATACATTTCAGTAAGCGTGTTCAATACTTTTTCCCCTGTGTCATTCCATTTTATTACACATAACTTAATTTCTGAACTTATTAGTTTGGTTTTCTTTGTATGTATGGATTACTTGGGTTGTTACCGACATCTGGTGAACATTTCATGTCAATAGCACCTTTAGAAATATATTTACTGAGAAAAATGGTGACGTGTTCAATACTTATTTTACCTGCTGTATATATATATGTGTATAATCATATAACCCTGAAACAAAAGTGTTGGTTCAGATCAGCATCTGATTCTCTTTCAGAAAATGTCCATTCAACAGAGTTATATAACACACACACACACACACACACACACACACACACACACACACACACACACACACACACACACACACACACACACACACACAAATACACAAACACACACATGCAGACACACACGCAGGAAGATTAAACAGATTTAGATGACATCATCATGTTGCTGCAGATCAGCTGACTAAATGAAACATCAGCTGTTTGTAGTCGAGTCTAACTGGATGTTATGACATCACTTATCAGTTTGATGACATCATTGATTTCATCAGCTTTAATGAATCTTGTATAATCAATATACTTTATATGTACATATGACTGTAATAAAGTACACAAGTACAATAAAGTAGACAAGACTGGAAGAGGACACACACACAAAAATCATACAAACACAATACTACACACCCATTCACACACACACACACACACAATCATACACACACAATACTACACACACACATACACACACACACACACACACACACACACACACAATCATACACACACAATACTACACACACACACACACACACACACACACACACACACACAATCATACACACACAATCCTACACTCACACACATACAAAATCCTACACAAACACACGCAATCCTACACATACACAAACACACACACACACACACAGTCCTACACACACACAAAGAGACTAATTCAAGTAAATGTAATTCATTCTAATGTCAGTTTTAATTATTTTTATTCTTCATCAGGATGAAGGTTCTTCTTCTTCCTCTTCCTGTTTCTCTGGTGTCGTCTTCACGTTGTCCACTAGAGGGAGGCAGAAGTCCAGGAAACCCCATCAGCTTTTTAAAAATGTTCCTGCAAACTACCCCTGACAAACACCTGGCACTATCGCAGGCTACCAAATGCCTGGATGACATCCAGCACTGGATGAGCAGCAACTCACCACAGCTAAATGGCAGCAAGTCAGAAGACATTCTCATTGGCACCCCCAATCAGACCAAAAAGGCCGGTCTCCCCCACATCACCATCAATGGCCACCCCATTCCTCTTTCCTCACTGGTCACAAACCTGGGCGTCAAGCTGGACTCATTGTCCTTTGATGAGCACATCAAATCTGTCTGCCAAACATCATTCTACCACCTGAGAAACCTCTCAAGGGTTAGACCCTGTCTACCCAAACGTGATGCAGAGAAGTTAGTGCACGCATTCATCAGCTCTCACCTTGATTATTGTAACTCTCTGCTCGCAGGACTACCAGCCAAAACCATCCAGAGGTTACAATATGTCCAAAACAGTGCCGGCCGGGTTCTCACCAGGACACGGAAATCAGACCACATCACCCCAGTCCTCCACTCCCTCCACTGGCTTCCAATAAGCCAACAAATCATTTTCAAGGTACTTCTCCTAGTCTTCAAGGCCTTAAACTGTACTGGTCCAACCTACCTCCTGGACCTCCTCACCCCTCAATCCACATCCCGGACACTTAGGTCAGGCAACTCCAACCTCCTTGCGGTTCCCTGGACAAAGCTGGCAACCATGGGAGAACGTACCTTCTCCTCATTGGGGCCACGCCTTTGGAATAAGCTCCCGGAGAAGATCAGGGCCTTAGACTCCCTCGCTGCTTTTATATCGGATCTTAAGACTCACCTGTTCCTAAAGACTCACCTGTTCCTAAAGACTCACCTGTTCCTTAAGACTCACCTGTTCCTAAAGACTCACCTGTTCCTTAAGACCCACCTGTTCCTTAAGACTCACCTGTTCCTAAAGACCCACCTGTTCCTAAAGACTCACCTGTTCCTAAAGACTCACCTGTTCCTTAAGACTCACCTGTTCCTAAAGACTCACCTGTTCCTAAAGACTCACCTGTTCCTAAAGACTCACCTGTTCCTTAAGACCCACCTGTTCCTTAAGACCCACCTGTTCCTTAAGACTTACCTGTTCCTAAAGACCCACCTGTTCCTAAAGACTCACCTGTTCCTAAAGACTCACCTGTTCCTTAAGACTCACCTGTTCCTAAAGACTCACCTGTTCCTTAAGACCCACCTGTTCCTAAAGACTCACCTGTTCCTTAAGACTTACCTGTTCCTAAAGACCCACCTGTTCCTAAAGACTCACCTGTTCCTTAAGACTCACCTGTTCCTTAAGACTTACCTGTTCCTAAAGACTCACCTGTTCCTAAAGACTCACCTGTTCCTAAAGACTTACCTGTTCCTTAAGACTCACCTGTTCCTAAAGACCCACCTGTTCCTTAAGACCCACCTGTTCCTAAAGACTCACCTGTTCCTAAAGACCCACCTGTTCCTTAAGACTCACCTGTTCCTTAAGACTCACCTGTTCCTAAAGACTCACCTGTTCCTTAAGACTTACCTGTTCCTAAAGACCCACCTGTTCCTAAAGACTCACCTGTTCCTTAAGACTCACCTGTTCCTTAAGACTTACCTGTTCCTAAAGACCCACCTGTTCCTTAAGACTCACCTGTTCCTAAAGACTCACCTGTTCCTAAAGACCCACCTGTTCCTAAAGACTCACCTGTTCCTAAAGACTCACCTGTTCCTAAAGACTTACCTGTTCCTTAAGACTCACCTGTTCCTAAAGACTCACCTGTTCCTTAAGACTCACCTGTTCCTTAAGACTCACCTGTTCCTTAAGACCCACCTGTTCCTAAAGACTCACCTGTTCCTAAAGACTCACCTGTTCCTTAAGACTCACCTGTTCCTAAAGACTCACCTGTTCCTTAAGACTTACCTGTTCCTAAAGACCCACCTGTTCCTAAAGACTCACCTGTTCCTTAAGACTCACCTGTTCCTTAAGACTTACCTGTTCCTAAAGACCCACCTGTTCCTTAAGACTCACCTGTTCCTAAAGACTCACCTGTTCCTCTCTGCCTTCCCCTAAGGTCTTGGTTTTGTGTTGTTTAAATTGCGTTTTCTTAGGTAATTGTTCAGTTTTAATATATATTCTTCGATTCCGTTATGATTATATGAATTATTCTATTTTATTTTTATTTCATATTATTCTGTTTTATTTTTTATTTTAGCATTTTATTATTATAATTGATTATTGTGATTGATTGTTTTACCCTGTAAAGCACCTTGAGATTTCATTGTATTTTAAAGTGGGCTATATAAATAAAATCCATTATTATTATTATTATTATTATTACAAATCATACTACTACTACTAATACTACTACTACTACTACTACTACTACTACTACTACTACTACTACTAATACTACTACTACTACTACTACTACTACTACTACTACTACTACTACTACTACTACTACTACTACTAATACTACCACTACCACTACTACCACTACTACTACTACTACTACTACTACTACTACTACTACTACCACTACCACTACTACTACTACTACTACTACTACTACTACTACTACTACTACTGCTACTATTACTACTACTACTAATAATAATAATAATACTGCTAATAATACTACTACTACTACTACTAATAATAATAATAATAATAATAATAATACTACGACTACTATTACTACTACTTCTAATAATAATAATAAAAACAATACTACTACTACTACTACTAATAATAATAATAATACTACTAATACTACTACTACTACTACTACTACTACTACTAATAATAATAATAATAATACTGCTAATAATACTACTACTACTACTACTAATAATAATAATAATAATAATAATACTACTACGACTACTATTACTACTACTTCTAATAATAATAATAAAAACAATACTACTACTACTACTACTAATAATAATAATAATACTACTAATACTACTACTTCTACTAGTACTACTACTACTACTAATAATAATAATGATAATAATACTAATACTACTACTTCTACTAGTACTACTACTACTACTAATAATAATAATGATAATAATACTAATACTTATACTACTACTACTACTTCTACTCCTACTTCTAGTGATGAAGATGATGATGAAGAGGATGATGAAGAGGAGGGATAAAGAGGAGGGATGAAATTCCCTGGGGCTGCACGGTGGTGTAGTGGTTAGCACTGTCGCCTTACAGCAAGAGGGGCCCGGGTTCAGTTCCCGGGCTGGACAACCTTCTGTGTGGAGTTTGCATGTTCTCCCTGTGTCAGCGTGGGTTCTCTCCGGGTTCTCCGGCTTCCTCCCACAGTCCAAAGACATGCAGCTTAGGTTCATGAAGACTCTAAATTGCCCGTATGTGTGAATGTGAGTGTGAGTGGTTGTTTGTCTCTATATGTCAGCCCTGTGACAGACTGGAGACCTGTCCAGGTGAACCCTGTCCAGGTGAACCCTGTCCAGGTGAACCCTGTCCAGGTGAACCCTGCCTTGAACCCTGCCCATTGACAGCTGGGATCGGCTCCAGCACCCCTGCGACCCTTAACTGGATAAGCAGGTTACGGAAAATGGAAATGGATGAAATTCCCTGCCTCTTGTGTCTTGTGTTCACTTCACTTCCTGCCTTTGTATGTTTTCCCGCCTTATTAATTGTCTGCCCCGCCCCTGATTAAATTCACCTGTGATGTATTAGTCTCTATGTTCCGTCTATGTTCCGTCTATGTCCCGTCTATGTTCCGTCTATGTTCCTGCCTTGTTCCGTCTATGTTCCGTCTATGTTCCGGCTGTGTTCCGTCTATGTTCCGTTTATGTTCCTGCCTTGTTCCGTCTATGTTCCGTCTATGTTCCGTCTATGTTCCTGTCTATGTTCCTGCCTATGTTCCTGTCTATGTTCCTGCCTTGTTTCGTCTATGTTCAGTCTATGTTCCTGTCTATGCTCCATCTATGTTCCTGTCTGTGTTCCATCTATGTTCCTGTCTATGTTCCGTCTATGTTCCTGCCTTGTTCTGTCTATGTTCCGTCTATGTTCCATCTGTGTTCCGTCTATGTTCCTGCCTTGTTCCGTCTATGTTCCGTCTATGTTCCTGCCTTGTTCTGTCTATGTACTATCTATGTTCCGTCTATGTTCCTGCCTTGTTCTGTCTATGTCCGTCTATGTTCTGTCTATGTTCCGTCTATGTTCCTGCCTTGTTCCGTCTATGTTCCGTCTATGTTCCGGCTGTGTTCCGTCTATGTTCCTGCCTTGTTCCGTCTATGTTCTGTCTATGTTCTGTCTATGTTCCGTCTATGTTCCTGGCTTGTTTCGTTTATGTCCCGTCTATGTTCTGTCTATGTTCCGTCTATGTTCCTGTCTGTGTTCCGTCTATGTTCCTGTCTATGTTCCGTCTATGTTCCTGCCTTGTTCCGTCTATGTTCCGTCTATTTCCCGTCTATGTTCCGTCTGTGCTCTGTCTGTGTTCCATCTATGTTCCTGTCTATTTTCTGCATATGTTCCGTGTGTGTTCCGTCTATGTTCCATCTATGTTCTGTTTATGTTCTGTCTATGTTCCGTCTATGTTCCTGTCTATGTTCCTGCCGTGTTCCGTCTATGTTCCGTCTATGTTCCTGCCTTGTTCCGTTTATGTTCCTGTCTATGTTCCGTCTATTTCCCGTCTATGTTCCGTCTATGTTCCTGTCTATGTTCCTGCCGTGTTCCGTCTATGTTCCGTCTATGTTCCTGCCTTGTTCCGTTTATGTTCCTGTCTATGTATGTACGGAGGGTTCCGGGACAGAGGATGTCACATGTGTACAGATTGTAAAGCCCTCTGAGGCAAATTTGTAATTTGTGATTCTGGGCTATACAAAATAAACTGAATTGAATTGAATTGAATGTGTTCCTGCCTTGTTCCGTCTGTGTTCTGTCTATGTCCCGTATATGTTCCGTCTGTGTTCCGTCTGTGTTCCGTCTATTTTCCGTCTATGTTCATGTTTCATGGTGAACACGGTTCTGCAGCATTACACGAGGAACACGGTTCTGTCGGTTCTGCAGCGTGACATGATGAACACGGTTCTGCCGGTTCTGCAGCATTCACTGTCCTGTTTCTCTGTGTGATGCGTTCACTGTCCTGTTGCTCTGTGTGATGCGTTCACTGTCCTGTTTCTCTGTGTGATGCGTTCACTGTCCTGTTGCTCTGTGTGATGCGTTCACTGTCCTGTGATGCGTTCACTGTCCTGTTGCTCTGTGTGATGCGTTCACTGTCCCGTTGCTCTGTGTGATGCGTTCACTGTCCTGTTGCTCTGTGTGATGCGTTCACTGTCCTCGTTGCTCTGTGTGATGCGTTCACTGTCCCGTTGCTCTGTCCTGTGATGCGTTCACTGTCCCGTTGCTCTGTGTGATGCGTTCACTGTCCCGTTGCTCTGTGTGATGCGTTCACTGTCCCGTTGCTCTGTGTGATGCGTTCACTGTCCCGTTGCTCTGTGTGATGCGTTCACTGTCCTGTTGCTCTGTGTGATGCGTTCACTGTCCCGTTGCTCTGTGTGATGCGTTCACTGTCTTATAGATGGACTCAGTGATCAATAAAGTCATGTTTCATGTCAACAGATTGATAAGAATCGTGATCTATTGATCTATTGATTAAACACATTAATTATCAGGTTTAATCACCGAACACGTCTGACTGATCTCTCTCCTCTTGGTGTCGCTCTCTCCTCACTCGCCCAGCTCTCTGCTGGGAGGAAGGGAATTCCCTGAACTGGGACTAGTGGAAATCCCTCTGCAACACACACACACACACACACACACACACACACACACACACACACACACACACACACACACACACACACACACACACACACACACACACACACACACAGAGTCTGAAAGTGTTTTTCTGTTGAAGGTCGATCGCTTTGTTTCTTCATTTTCTCTTCTCGCCTGTTTTTGTCTGAATCACTGAGAACCAATAATACAGACAGTAGAATCCAATAATAGAGTCTGACAGTAGAGTCCAATAATAGAGTCTGACAGTCCAATAATAGAGACAGTAGAATCCAATAATAGAGTCTGACAGTAGAGTCCAATAATAGAGTCTGACAGTAGAGTCCAATAATAGAGTCTGACAGTAGAGTCCAATAATAGAGTCTGACAGTAGAATCCAACAATAGAGTCTGACAGTAGAGTCTGACAGTAGAGTCCAATAATAGAGTCTGACAGTAGAATCCAATATAGAGTCTGACAGTAGAGTCCAATAATAGAGTCTGACAGTAGAGTCCAATAATAGAGTCTGACAGTAGAGTCCAATAATAGAGTCTGACAGTAGAGTCCAATAATAGAGTCTGACAGTAGAATCCAATAATAGAGTCTGACAGTA
>NC_072453.1:19180671-19185671 GCF_027596085.1 Anoplopoma fimbria
GGCCGTCCGCTCCTGGATGCACTCGGCCGGCGTGGTGGACGCCAACACGGCCGCTCAGAGGTAAACCGCCGCTGACGGCCCAGAGGGATTGTGGGAGCTGAAGTCCCAACGGCATTTAGATCATGAATTCATCTTTTATTTTTAGATCTTTATGATCAAACAGAAAAAGAAAAATGTTTCAGGACTTTTTATTTAAAACTCATTTACTGATTTATTTTATATGTAAACTTTCTTTTGGCTCATGAATCAAAAGTTTCAGTAAATATTATATATATATATATATATATATATATATATATATATAGTTTTTTCTGCTGATCAGAAGAAAGTAAACATTTATGAAAAGATCAAATCTTCTTTTTTTTGTGAATTAAGGTCAAAAACAAAAAGTGAAAATTAATGAAAAAATAAATGAGAATAATATGAAGAATAATTTATCGATGTTAAATCTACTTTATTTAACAGCGTGTTTTATGTTTCTGAAGGTCAAATCTGCATGAGATTAGTTCAATATTATAGTTTACAGATATTGATATAAAGGTATTTATTTATACAACTGTATTTAAATGGATAAATGTATATATAAAATATTATATTTACAGATGGAAATATACATTTGTAAATATACATTTGTAAATATAAGTGCATATATATATATATGTATTTATATATAGAATCTGAATCAGAAGCTGTTTATTACCAAATACTTTTCACATACAGGAATCTGGATGGTGATTAATTGGTGCTTAACAGTAAATATCAGTGCAATTATAAGACATTTAAAAATAGAAATATGAAAATATACAATAAAATAATGTAATAAATATACAAATAAGAGTACGTTAAAACAAGTATAAAACTTAAGTGACAAGGTGTATATTAATGAAGTCAGAAGAGGTGTTCAGGGGTGTAAATGTCTGAATGCGTGAGGTTTTATTAATATTAATAAACCCAACTGAAGACGGGAAGAAACAGTTTTTATGGCGCGAGGTCCTGATGGACCGCAGCCTCCTGCTATATATATATATATACATTAATATTCATTTAAAGTCAGATAAGCAAAAAGGATGTGCCTTCCCAGGTCGAGGACGGACACGCTAAAGATGAGGAGGTAGAAACGGGTTTCAGCCGTTCAAATACTTTGTCCCCGTTCTCTACAGAAAATAGGTCAAAAATACTCTCATAAAATACAACAGCAGCAGTTACCAGTAAAAAAATGAAATGCAAAAAGAAAAATAAGAGAGAAAGAGAGAACAAATTAAATGTCATTTTTACAAACTCTAGAAAGTCAAATTCTGCTTAATGTGAAATTAATTTCAAAGTTCTTTAAATGATGAACATAAAGTAATAAAATGTGTCATGTAAGCCGATATGAAATTAAAACTATTAATAATGATATAATGAATCGGTCAGTTTTATATTTTAAAAAGAGATGAAACACTTATGAGCATAATAAATCCATCTGCTCGTATCAGGATGGAAACCGTTTAGAAAAATGTTAAAATGTTCTAGTGAACAATAATCAGTTTAAATGTTCTAGTGAACAATAATCAGTTTAAATGTTCTAGTGAACAATAATCAGATTAAATGTTCTAGTGAACAATAATCACATTAAATGTTCTAGTGAACAATAATCAGTTTAAATGTTCTAGTGAACAATAATCAGTTAAATGTTCTAGTGAACAATAATCACATTAAATGTTCTAGTGAACAATTATCAGATTAAATGTTCTAGTCAACAATAATCAGATTAAATGTTCTAGTGAACAATAATCAGATTAAATGTTCTAGTGAACAATAATCACATTAAATGTTCTAGTGAACAATAATCAGTTTAAATGTTCTAGTGAACAATAATCACATTAAATGTTCTAGTGAACAATAATCATGTTAAATGTTCTAGTGAACAATAATCACATTAAATGTTCTAGTGAACAATAATCACATTAAATGTTCTAGTGAACAATAATCATGTTAAATGTTCTAGTGAACAATAATCATGTTGTAAATGTTCTAGTGAACAATAATCACATTAAATGTTCTAGTGAACAATAATCACATTAAATGTTCTAGTGAACAATAATCAAATGTTCAGATTAAATGTTCTAGTAATAATCATGTTAAATGTTCTAGTGAACAATAATCACATTAAATGTTCAAGTGAACAATAATCAGATGACATTTCTTGAAGCAGCAGAATAAAATTAAACTTTTTCTCCAACGTTCCGATGAGATTTTATTTTTTGTTACTGATGACGTTTGAAAAAATCCTGAATCTTCTGTGATCATGTCAACAGAAAATGATTTATTTATTTATATCAGCTGGATTTCATAAATGTAATATTATATTTATTGACCTTTTCTCTCTTTTGTTGGAGTCCTACAGAATGTAAATATGAGAGCCGTCGTTTGAAAATACTGTCAGTTTGACTTCTTTATTCTGAATATTAATATGAACATGTTGTTGGAGCCTGAAGCGCTCTGATGAATATTTACTTTTCTCTGAATTATCACTTTTTATGAACACGTTATATCTCTCTCATCCAATGTGAAGATATATCTTATCTATGACTTTATTGAATAGTCAATAGATAATTATAATTATTATTAATATAATTCATTAAATTTGTCACAAAGCGATTCCCTGATAACATGTTTGATACGATGTCTTTTTCTCCGAGGAGTGTTTGATTTAAACCCCGGTGCGGCGCTGCTTCGGGTCACATGAAGGGTTAACTCTGAACCATTAATTCATTAAACATTGATCAGTTCGTCGTCAAGGAAACCTTGTAACAACACAAATGTCTTCTTGTTTTAAATGAGGGACATTTCACAGAAAGAGGGAGATTTTAAAAAGCTGTTTTTATGAAATGTGGGCGGAGTCATAGTCTTTGATGTAACACCACCCAACTAAAGAACTCCTAATGATAATAATGTCTCTAATGAGTTCAGGCCTTCGTCTCCGTCTCCGTTTGCAGGAAAAGATTCACATCACTGATGTCTTTGTTTTGACTTTAGATGACAACGAAGCATTTAAAGATTAATGTCACAATTTATTCCATCTTAGTTTTAGTTGAAGCATTAAAATGTTTTCTGTAAATGTTTATTTACGTCTGATAAAAGACGCTGAGACAAAACTCGCCACTTCTTCATTAAACTTGATGGATTACATGAAACGTGGGTGTGTTGAATTTAGTATCTAACCGTGGTGTTTGTGTCCCTCCCTCAGCGGGGTGGGGTTAGCCCGCGCTCACTTTGAGAAGCAGCCTCCGTCCAACCTGAGGAAGTCCAACTTCTTCCACTTCGTGTTGGCGCTGTACGACCGGCAGGGTCAACCGGTGGAGATCGAACGCACGGCCTACGTCGACTTTGTGGAGAAGGAAAAGGTGAGGAAGGAGCTGGGACACGAACCAAACACACCTTATGATCGCCACCAACACACTCTCTGTAAGACGCAAAACACAAAACAAACTATAAACTGAGATTTTAAAGGAAACACAAAAAAGAGAAGCTGACGTCCGAATCAAACACACCCTCGCTACTGCCTGCTTAACCCCTGCAGATTAACCCCAATGGTATGGTGACAGGTGCACTTGACTATGACAAATGCACCAAACTGAGTTAGAAACCAAACTCATCAGGGTGAAGAATCCAAACGCACCCAGAGGAGTTTATGATTCATAAATAATATTATTCTATTTGATGTTCAGGAGCCGAGTGGAGAGAAAACCAACAACGGGATTCATTACAAACTGCAGCTGCTCTTCAGTAACGGTGGGTGCGCTTGTTTTACTACACTGCTACACTGCATGGTTTTTATTAATGAACCCGTTGTTCTTAACAAACTCTGATGTGTGTTTGTGTGAAATCTGATGATGATCACATGACTCTAAACACATATTAATGATGATAATATTATTAATAGGATCAATAATATGATGTTAATAATTACATTATTAATAGGATCAATAATATGATGTTAATAATAATGGGGATGTGTTTGTGTGTTCAGGAGTGAGAACAGAGCAGGATCTCTACGTTCGGCTCATCGACTCCATGACCAAACAGGTGAGAAATTAAAGGGAGCTGATCACAAGTGGACACTTCATTATATACATTTACATACATATAAATACATATACACACATATACATACATATACATACATATACATACATATACATACATATACATGTACTCACCTGTGTGTTATCATGTCTACTCACCTGTGTTATCATGTCTACTCACCTGTGTGTTATCATGTGTACTCACCTGTGTTATCATGTCTACTCACCTGTGTGTTATCATGTCTACTCACCTGTGTTATCATGTCTACTCACCTGTGTGTTATCATGTGTACTCACCTGTGTTATCATGTGTACTCACCTGTGTTATCATGTCTACTCACCTGTGTGTTATCATGTGTACTCACCTGTGTTATCATGTCTACTCACCTGTGTTATCATGTCTACTCACCTGTGTGTTATCATGTGTACTCACCTGTGTGTTATCATGTGTACTCACCTGTGTTATCATGTCTACTCACCTGTGTTATCATGTGTACTCACCTGTGTGTTATCATGTGTACTCACCTGTGTTATCATATCTACTCACCTGTGTTATCATGTCTACTCATGTCTACTCTGTGTTATCATGTGTACTCACCTGTGTTATCATGTCTACTCACCTGTGTGTTATCATGTCTACTCACCTGTGTTATCATGTCTACTCACCTGTGTGTTATCATGTGTACTCACCTGTGTTATCATGTGTACTCACCTGTGTTATCATGTCTACTCACCTGTGTGTTATCATGTGTACTCACCTGTGTGTTATCATGTCTACTCACCTGTGTTATCATGTGTACTCACCTGTGTGTTATCATGTGTACTCACCTGTGTTATCATGTCTACTCACCTGTGTTATCATGTGTACTCACCTGTGTGTTATCATGTGTACTCACCTGTGTTATCATGTCTACTCACCTGTGTTATCATGTG
>NC_072453.1:19190671-19208171 GCF_027596085.1 Anoplopoma fimbria
CTAATCAATTATATTGATGAATCCAATGCAAACATTAATAAATATCTAACACAATTAGAGCACTAAATAATAAATGAAAAATCAGAGATCAGTTGTGTTCAGAAGGACTTCTGTACACCAGACAATCAAATACAAAGAGTATAGACATGTATATATATATATATATATATATATATATATATATATATATATATATATATATATATATATCCATCCATCTCCTTCCATCTTCCGCTTATCCGGGGCCGGGTCGCGGGGGCAGCAAGCTAAGGAGGGTCCTCCAGACGTCCTTCTCCCCAGCAACACTTTCCAGCTCCTCCTGGGGAACCCCGAGGCGTTCCCAGGCCAGACGAGATATATAATCTCTCCAGCGTGTTCTGGGTCTACCCCGGGGCCTCTTACCAGTTGGACGTGCCTGGAAAACCTCTAAAGGGAGGCGTCCAGGAGGCATCCTGATCAGATGCTGAACCACCTCAGCTGGCCCCTTTCGACGCGAAGGAGCAGCGGCTCTACTCCGAGCTCCCTCCGGAGATCCTCACCCTATCTCTAAGGCTGAGCCCAGCCACCCTACGAAGGAAGCTCATTTCGGCCGCTTGTATTCGCGATCTCATTCTTTCGGTCACTACCCAAAGCTCATGACCATAGGTGAGGGTTGGAACGTAGATGGACTGGTAAATCGAGAGCTTTGCCTTTCGGCTCAGCTCCTTCTTCACCAAAACGGTCCGGTACAACGCCCGCATCACTGCTGACGCTGCACCGAACCGCCTGTCCATCTCCCGCTCCATTTTACCCTCACTTGTGAATAAGATCCCGAGATACTTGAACTCCCTCGCTTGGGGCAGTGACTCACTCCCAACCCAGAGGGTGCAATCCACCGTTTTCCGGAAGAGAACCATGGCCTCAGACTTGGAGGTACTGACTCTCATCCCAACCGCTTCACACTCGGCTGTGAACCGCCCCAGTGCGTGCTGAAGGTCACGTTCTGAAGAAGCCAACAGAACCACATCATCTGCAAAAAGCAGGGATGCGATTCTGAGGTCCCCAAACCGGAAACTCTCCTCCCCGGCTGCGCCTTGAAATCCTGTCCATGAAAATCACAAACAGGATTGGTGACAATGGGCAGCCCTGGCGGGAACAAGCTCGACTTTGTGCCGAGTATCCGGACACAGTGTGGTATCCGGGAATGAAGAATGCGCCGGGATTCAGAGATAACACGTAGTAATCGTTTGTTTAAGCCGACTTCGGCGTTTATTTCAGTTATCTGACAGGACAAGGGTATGCTTGGGTCTCCGTGAGCCTCAAGCCTCTGCAGTCTATGCGTGTCTCTGTCTTCTCGCTCCATGCGTGTCTCTGCCTCTTTTATAGTGGCTCCGGGCCTTCCTCCTCCCAGCCGCCAGGTGTCCCCCATCCCGCTGATTGGGGGAAGGACCCGGTGCTCTCCGTCGCCGGCTGGTGGGTGGGGGTGGTACACCCCGTCCTTCACGGTCCCACGGGACCCACACTCCCCCCTCGTTTGCTCAAGCCCCTGGTCTCTGGGGAACCCACCCAGACAGGCATCCCGACGTGACAGGGCGTCGGCGTTGGCATGCTCCCGGCCCGGTCGGTGGTCCACCCGGAACCGAAAATCCTGGAGAGCCAGGAACCACCGTGTCACCCGGGCGTTTGTATTCTTGGCCCCCGCCATCCACTTCAGGGGGCGTGGTCGGTGACTAAGATGAACTCCCTCCCCAGGAGGTAGTAGCGCAACTTCTCCAGGCACCATTTAATGGCCAGGGCCTCCTTCTCCACGGTGGAGTAGTTGCGCTCATTGGGGAGGAGCTTCCGGCTGACGTAGGTTATCGGGTGCTCCTCTCCGGCCCGGACCTGGGACAAGACCCCCCCGAGTCCCACCTCTGAGGCGTCTGTGTGGACAATTACAGGGAGATTAAAGTCAGGTGTGATTAGTACCGGTTCTGAGCATAGGGCCTCCCGGAGCGTCTTGAACGCCCGGTCCGCCGCCTCTGACCAGGTGACCCGGTCTGGCAAGGCCTTACGGGTTAGGTCGTTCATGGGGCTGGCCAGCGTGGCGTACCCGGGAATGAAGCGCTGATAGTAGCCCACCAGCCCCAAGAACGCCTTCACCTGCTTCTTAGTCCTGGGTTGCGGCCAGGCCCGTATGGCGGCTACCTTGCCTTCCTGCGGCCGCACTGTCCCTCTCCCGACCCGGTACCCCAGGTACGTCGTCTCCTCTCTCCCGAGGCGACATTTGGCCGGTTTAGCGGTGAGGCCCGCCTTCCGCAGCTCTCCCAGCACGGCCCTTAGCTGGCGGACGTGGATATCCCAGCTGGGGCTGTAAATGATAATGTCATCAATGTATGCCGCCGCGTAATCCTGGTGGGGCCTCAGGAGCTGGTCCATCATCCGCTGGAATGTGGCTGGGGCGCCGTGTACCCCGAAAGGGAGGACGGTGTACTGGTACAGTCCCCCGGGGTGGAGAACGCCGTCTTTTCCCGGGCCGCACGGGTCAACGGCACCTGCCAGTACCCCTTGGTCAGGTCCAGGGTCGACAGGTACCGCGCCGGGCCCAGGCGCTCGATAAGTTCGTCGACCCGGGGCATGGGGTAGGCGTCGAACTCCGATGCCTCGTTCAGCCGCCTGAAGTCGTTGCAGAACCTAAATGTACCATCTGGCTTGGGCACCAGGACTACCGGGCTGCACCAGGCGCTGCGTGACTCCTCTATCACGCCGAGCTGCAGCATTCGGCGCACCTCGGTCCGTATGGCCTCCCTCCGGGCCTCTGGGATCCTGTAGGGCGGAACCCTTACCCTTATGCCGGGCGCCGTCCGGATGTCGTGGTGGGTGGCGGCAGTCCTCCCCGGCAGGTCGGAGAACACGTCCCGATGCTGGAGGATGATCTCGTCCAGGTCGTGCCTCTGGGCCGGGCTGAGGTCCTCCCCCACCGGGACCTCCGGGATCTCCTGCCGGGCCGCCAGGGACAAGGGAGCGGGGTCGGCGGGTGTCTGCTCCCCCTCCACTGCTTCAGGAGGTTGATGTGGTAGAGCTGCGTCGGCTTCCGCCTCCCTGGCTGGCGGACCCGGTAGTTCACCTCGCCCACGCGTTCCACCACCTCGTAGGGTCCCTGCCATTTGGCCAGGAACCGGCACTCCGCCGTGGGGACCAGGACCAGGACCAGTTCCCCTGGCTGAAAGGTCCTCAGCTGGGCTCCTCGATTATAGACCCTCGCCTGGGCCTGCTGCGCTTGCTGGAGGTGCCCCCGGACGATGGGCCACACCCGGGCCATGTGGTCACGCACCTGCTCCACGTGGTCCACGGTGGTGCGGTGGGGGGACGGCTGGCTCTCCCAGGCCTCCTTTGCGATGTCCAGGATCCCGCGGGGCCTCCGCCCGTACAGCAGCTCAAAGGGGAGAACCCGGTGGACGCCTGGGGGACCTCCCGTACTGCGAACAGTACGTGGGGTAGTAGTTGGTCCCAGTTCTTCCCGTCGGCTTGCATGGCCTTCTTGAGCATCTGCTTTAGGGTCTTGTTGAACCGCTCGACCAGGCCGTCCGTCTGGGGGTGGTACACCGAGGTCCGGAGCTGCTTCACCTGCAGGAGCCTGAGGACCTCCTTCATCACCCGTGACATGAAGCACGACCCCTGATCGGTGAGCACCTCCTTCGCTATCCCCACCCGGCTGAAGAGGAGCATAAGTTCACGGGCGACTGCCTTGGCGGTGGTGGCGCGCAGGGGAAGGGCCTCGGGGTACCGGGTGGCGTAGTCCACTAGCACCAGGATATAGCGGTGGCCCCGGCTGGTCTTGGGAAGGGGGCCCACGATGTCTAAGGCCAAACGCTCGAAGGGGGTCTCAATGATGGGCATGGGAATGAGGGGGTGTCTAGCGGTGGCCCGGGGGCTACCCGCTGGCACTCGGGGCACCCCTGGCAGTGGCGCTCAACATCCCGCTTAACCCCGGCCAATAGAACCTGGCTAGGACCCGCTCCCGGGTCTTGTCCATGCCTAGGTGGGCCCCCAGGAGGTGGGTGTGGGCCATAAAAAGCACTTTACTGACGTAGGACCGGGGCACCACTAGCTGTTCCCTCACTCCCCCTCCCCGGAGGCTACTCGATACAACAGACCCCCCTGGTGCTGAAGTGCGGGTGTGGTGTGTGACTCACCGAGTCTCGGGCCTGCCCGTCATGAACCAGGACGTGGCTCCAGGCGTGCTTGAGGGCCTCATCCTGGAGCTGAGCGGTGGCGAACTGGCCGGGTCGGGACGAGCCTTCCCCCTCTGGTAAGAAGTCCGAAAACTCAGTAAGGGGGAGCTCTCCGGGTCTTCCGGTGGGTCTGGTTGCTCGGAGGCTGTGAGGGTCTCCAGGGTGTCGGGGGTAGGTTCCGGTGTCTCGCTCCGGACGGGTCCTCTCGCCGTGCGCGCCGGGGTCCCCGGTGGGGAAGGCCCGTTCCCCTCAGATCCCTCGTCCTCCGCCGTCAGCTCTCCCGGGGACGATGGACGCAGGGTGGCCCCGTAGGCCTGCCGAACCCCCGCGTCCCTCTGCGGGGAGGGCCTCTCCAGCTCCGTAGCTCCCGCGTCGGGTCCCACAACCGGTGGAAAATCGGGCAGTCCCTCCCGATTAACACGGGGACCGGTAGGTGGGGGACAATCCCCGCCCGGATCGTGAATACACCGTGTGTGGTGCGGACTACCACGTGGCACGTGGGGTATGTCCGGGTGTCCCCGTGGACGCAGGCCACCTCCATCGGGTCCCCTGCCTTCCCGCCCGCCAGGTCGGGGCGAAGGAGGGTAACCGCACTGCCGGTGTCCAAGAGGGCCTGCGTGTCCTGGTTCATCACCCGCGCCGGGATGGTCGGACTACCCGCCGTTCCCTGCGTCCAGCAGGTCGCCAACATGCACGTGTGGTCCGCCCCGGGTCCGCGTACGCTGACGGCATCGACACATCACGTCCCCTCGGGCAATAGCGAGCGATGTGGCCGGGCTGGCCGCACCCAAAGCAGCGCCGCACCTCCCGGTTCTCCGGTACTCCGCTCAGTGGGGTGACGCCGGGAGCCGGGTTGCCGATGGGGGGTCCCCTCGGGGCTTGGCGGGTCTCGGCGCGCCGTGGGGCTGGGGCGGGTCTGGCGTCCAGGAGCTGGGCCACCTGCCAGTTCTCCAGCTGGAGGACCAGGTCGTCCACGGTGGCAGGATGATGGTGGGCCAGCACGCGGCGGGCGTCCGGCGGGAGTCGCCGCAGGGTGTGGTCGATAATCACCCGGTCGATCGGGCTGGGGCCCTCTCCCGCTGTCAGCCACCGCTTCACCAGCCGGCTGTGCTGGGCGATCTGGGTGCGCACAGCTCCCTGCGCGTCAAACCGCCAATCCTGGGCGCGTTGCGCGCGCGCCGCGAGGTTGTGGCCATAGTAGGCCAGTATGACCTGTTTGAGCGCCGGATACTGGCGGGCGACGTCCGCCGGCAGGTCCTGGCTAGCCTGCTGGGCGGGTCCGGTGAGGAACGGCGTCACGATGTGCGCCCACTGCTCCTCTGGCCAGCCTTCCCTCTGTGCGGTCCGCTCGAAGACCTCGAGGTAAGCCTCCACGTCGTCTTCCGGTCCCATCTTCGTGAGGCGGCTGGTCGGGGCGGCGGTCGGCGCAGCGCGGACGGCGTGCTGAGTCAGCCGCAGAACAGCTTCGCGGAGCAGGGCGAGGCTCTCGGTGGTCTCCCGCTGGTGTTGCTGGGCAGCCAACGCCGCGGCTCCGTCCGGGTTCGGCATGGTGGGGTAGTAGTAGTAGGGACGCTCAAAATGCCCGCCTTCTCCACCATATGTGGTATCCGGGAATGAAGAATGCGCCGGGATTCAGAGATAACACGTAGTAATGGTTTGTTTAAGCCGACTTCGGCGTTTATTTCAGTTATCAGACAGGACAAGGGTATGCTTGGGTCTCCGTGAGCCTCAAGCCTCTGCAGTCTATGCGTGTCTCTGTCTTCTCGCTCCATGCGTGTCTCTGCCTCTTTTATAGTGGCTCCGGGCCTTCCTCCTCCCAGCCGCCAGGTGTCCCCCATCCCGCTGATTGGGGGGAAGGATCCGGTGCTCTCCGTCGCCGGCTGGTGGGTGGGGGTGGTACACCCCGTCCTTCACGGTCCCACGGGACCGTTCAGGCCGAGGCTTCAGGGGCGGGATGCCACAACAGCTCTCACTTTGGTCATACAAGGACCGAATGGCTCGTAGTAACGAACCAGGTACCCCATATTCCCGCAGTACCCCCCACAGGACTCCCCGAGGGACACGGTCGAAGGCCTTCTCCAAGTCCACAAAACACATGTAGACTGGATGAGCAAACTCCCATGCACCCTCCAACAGACCTGCAAGGGTAAAGAGTTGGTCCGCTGTTCCACGTCCAGGACGGAATCCGCATTGCTCCTCCTGAATCTGAGGTTCGACAATCGGCCGGGGCCTCCTTTCCAGCACCCTGGAGTAAACTTTCCCGGGGAGGCTGAGCAGTGTGATACCCCTATAATTGGAGCACACTCTCCGGTCCCCCTTTTGAAAATGGGAACCACCACCCCGGTCTGCCACTCCACAGGCACTGTACCCGACTTCCACGCGACAGTGAAGAGACGTGTCAACCAAGACAGCCCAACAATGTCCAGAGCCTTTAGCATCTCCGGTCGAATCTCATCCACTCCTGGCGCTTTGCCGCTGAAGAGCTTTTTAACTACCTCAACGACCTCCGCCAGGCATATGGACGAGACTTCCCCTGAGTCTTCAGACTCTGCCTCTTCCACAGAGGACGTGTTGGTCGGGTTCAGGAGTTCCTCAAAGTGTTCTTTCCACCGCTCGACAATATCCCCAGTCCGGGTCTGCAGTTCTCCCCCCCTGCTGAGCACAGCCTGAGAAAAGCCCTGTTTCCCCTTTCTGAGTCGTCTCACGGTTTGCCAGAACTTCCTTGAGGCCATTCAAAAGTCCTTCTCCATGGCCTCGCCGAACTCCTCCCACACCCGGGTTTTTGCCTCAGCAACCACCGCAGCTGCAGCCCTTCTGGCCAACCGGTACCTGCCTGCTGATTCAGGAGACCCCTCGGCCAACCAAGCCCGAAAGGCCTCCTTCTTCAGCCTTACGGCCTCCTTCACCGCTGGTGTCCACCAGCGGGTTCTTGGATTGCCGCCACGACAGGCACCGATCGCCTTCCGACCACAACTCCTAGCAGCAGCTTCCACAATGGAGGATTTGAACATGGCCCACTCGGATTCCATGTCCCCAGCCTCCCCGGGATGCACGAGAAATTATTCCGGAGGTGGGAGTTGAAGACCTTGCGGACAGGATCCTCAGCCAGACGTTCCCAGTTCACCCTCACTACACATTTGGGTTTACCGGGTCTGTCCGGCAGCCTCCCCGCCACCTGATCCAACTCACCACCAGGTGGTGATCAGTTGACCGCTCTGCTCCTCTCTTCACCCGAGTGTCCAAGACATACGGCCGCAGGTCTGATGACACAACTACAAAGTCGATCATAGACCTTTGGCCTAGGGTGTTCTGGTACCAAGTACACTTATGAACCTCCCTATGCTCAAACATGGTGTTTGTTATGGACAGTCCATGACTAGCACAGAAGTCCAACAACAAAGCACCACTCGGGTTCAGATCGGGCAGGCCGTTCCTCCCAATCACACCCCTCCAGGTTTCTCCATCGTTACCCACGTGAGCGTTGAAGTCTCCCAGAAGAACTATGGAGTCCCCAGTCGGCGCCCTTTCCAGAACACCACCCAAGGACTCCAAGAAGGCCACGTACTCCGAACTGCCGTTTGGTGCATAGGCACAAACAACAGTCAGAGACTTTCCTCCTGCGATTCCCAGTCGCAGAGAGGCGACCCTCTCGTTCTCCGGGGAGAACTCCAGAACAGCGGCGCTCAGCCGGGGGCTTGTGAGTATCCCCACACCCGCCCGGCGCCTCTCACCCTGGGCAACTCCGGAAAAGGAAAAAGTCCAGCCCCTCTCCAGGTGTTTGGTTCCAGAACCGGTGCTATGCGTGGAGGTGAGCCCAACTATATCTAGTTGGTAGCGTTCCACCTCCCGCACCAGCTCCGGTTCCTTCCCCGCCAGAGAGGTGACATTCCACGTCCCTAGAGCTAGTCTGTGATGCCGGGGGTCAGCACGCCCAGGTTTCCGCCCCAGCCTGCCGCCCAGCTCACATTGCACCCGACCCCAATGCCTATCCCTGCGGGTGGTGGGCCCACAGGGTGGCGGCACGATGTAGCTTTTTCGGGCTGGGCCCGGCCGGGCCCCATGTGCCAAGGCCCGGCCACCAGACGCTCGCTGGCGAGCTCCCCTACCAGGTCTGGCTCCAGGAGGGTGCCCCGGTTTCCCTATTCCGGGCGAGGTGCCACAACCTTGTATCGTCCGATTCATTGAGGTTTGGTGAATCGCTCTTAGTCTGACCCCTCCCCAGAGACCACTTTGCCTTGGGAGACCCTACCAGGAGCTATTGCCCCCGACAACACAGCTCTCAGGATCACTGGGGCACACAAACCCCTCCACCACGATAAGGTGGCGATTCATTGGAGGAGTATATATATATATATATATATATATATATATATATATAATGTCTGTGTAGTTTTTATCAGTCAGGTTTCTCATGTTAAAACGCTTGTGTCATCTGCAATTTTTAACAGGCTTCAGTATCACTACTATAGAACAGTAATATACTAGTATCACTACTATAGAACAGTAATATACTAGTATCACTACTATAGAACAATAATATACTAGTATCACTACTATAGAACAGTAATATACTAGTATCACTACTATAGAACAATAATATACTAGTATCACTACTATAGAACAGTAATATACTAGTATCACTACTATAGAACAATAATATACTAGTATCACTACTATAGAACAGTAATATACTAGTATCACTACTATAGAACAGTAATATACTAGTATTACTACTATAGAACAGTAATGTACTAGTATCACTTTTATAGACTAGTATTACTAGTATTACTAGTATTTATAGACTAGTATTAATACAATAGAACAGTAATATACTAGTAGAACAGTAATATACTAGAATTACAACTATAATGGTAAATGGTAAATGGACTGTACTTGTATAGCGCTTTTCTAGTCTTCCTACCACTCAAAACCCTTTTACATTACTAATCATTCACCCATTCACACCCATTCATACACTGATGACAGCGGCTACCATGCAAGGTGCCACCTGCCCATCAGGACCCTAACTAACATTCATACACACACATACACCGCAGGAACAGCCTGCGGGAGCAATTTGGGGTTAAGTGTCTTGCCCAAGGACACGTCGGCATGGACTGCCAGAGCCAGGGATTGAACCGCCGATCCTCTGATTGGAGGACGACCCTGCTCTCCACTGAGCCACAGCCGCCCCACTATAAAATAGTAATATACTATTACAACAGTAAAAATACTAGTATTACTACTATAGAATAGTAATATATATATATATATAGTAATATACTAGTAGAACAGTAACCACAGTAGTATGATACCACCTTCCTCCCGTGTTCAGTGTATAAAGTACTTCACTGTGTGTTTTTCAGATGCTGTTCTCTTGTTTCAGTCCGGCTGAGATCTTTTGGTTCCTCTCAGAGTTCTTTCAAACATTTATTTAGAACGTTGTCTTTCAGAAAAGAGGAATACTTTGTTCAGTGTTCAGCCACCGGGTCAGATGTTGAGTGAAGTTTTTAACGAGCTTTAAAATGCGGTTCTCTAACTTTTGGTGAGACCCCTGAAGGGTCCCGTGCCTCAGGTTGAGCCTCGCTGGAGTCTCCGGCTCTTTGTTCTGTGTAGAGACAGAAGTCTTTACGTGACGTTCTCCGTCTGAACAGCGACTGTGAGAATGTTTTATCACAATGATCTTCAAGTTTAAGGTCTCATCAAAAGCTCACAGGTGAGATTTGACTCGTCTTCTGTAGCTGATGAAGATGATGACGATGATGATGATGATGATGATGATGATGATGATGATGGTGATGATGGTGATGGTGATGATGGAGGACCAGACATTCCTCACATACCAGATGTGAGAATTTTTGGGGGTACAATCTCCTGTCTGCGAGCGTCTCTGGTGTGTGCAGCGTGGGATTATGGGAGGACGGCGGGCTGTCAATCATCGGCGTAGGTGTGATTCTGCTCCGGTGCTGCAGGTCGGTTTGGGATGAATCTCATTACCGGCCGTGTTTCACGGTGACTGACAGCAGAATAATGTTTGGGGCCCCAGAGGCCCCGAGCCGGCTAAATGTTAAATGTATGAACGTGAGGAAGTCAATGGAGAGATGAAGTGTAGCTGAATATGGGAACCAGAGTGAGGAGTGTGACCCTGAACGCACCATCTGCTGCTGATCCACTGCTCAAACACTCCAGACCAGAGTCACACAAACATCACACAGAACTCCGTTTGTCATATTTAATATATTCCATTTGAATAAAAAGCTTTAAGACATTTAATTAAAGGTGTTTTCAGAAGTCAGGAGACAAAACTATTTATATTAATTTCTGTTCTTATGGATCAACATTGTCAATATATCCTTTAATATAAGTATTCATCTGTACTTTCTTTACAGAATATCTTTGAGTTTTAGACTGAAAGGAAGGAAGGAAGGAAGGAGGGAGGGAAAGAGAGAGGGGAGGAAGGAAGGAAGGAAGGAAGGAAGGAAGGAAGGAAGGAAGGAAGGAAGGAAGGAAGGAGGGAGGGGAGGAAACAAGGATGATAGGAAGGAAAGAAGGAAGCAAGCATGAAATGAACCTCCTCTCTCTAATTGGTATTCAACCGGTGTTTCCTTATTTGGTTTTATTGATCGTCAGTAAACGTTGCCAGAAGGAATGGAATGTTATTGATTTACATTGTTTGTGTACAGTAGTGTGTGTGTGTGTGTGTGTGTGTGTGTGTGTGTGTGTGTGTGTGTGTGTGTGTGTGTAGTATTAGCTGTTAGCTGTAGTAGTATTAGCTGTTAGCTGTAGTAGTATTATCTGTAGTAGTATTAGCTGTTAGCTGTAGTAGTATTAGCTGTAGTAGTATTAGCTGTAGTAGTATTAGCTGTTAGCTGTATAGTATTAGCTGTTAGTGTAGTAGTATTAGCTGTAGTAGTATTATCTGTAGTAGTATTAGCTGTATTAGCTGTTAGCTGTAGTAGTATTAGCTGTAGTAGTAGCTGTGTAGTAGTATTAGCTGTAGTAGTATTAGCTGTTAGCTGTAGTAGTATTAGCTGTAGTAGTATTAGCTGTAGTAGTATTAGCTTAGTATTAGCTGTAGTAGTATTAGCTGTTAGCTGTAGTAGTATTAGCTGTAGTAGTATTAGCTGTAGTAGTATTAGCTGTTAGCTGTAGTAGTATTAGCTGTAGTAGTATTAGCTGTAGTAGTAGCTGTAGTAGTATTAGTAGTAGTATTAGCTGTAGTAGTATTAGCTGTAGTAGTATTAGCTGTTAGTGTAGTAGTATTAGCTGTAGTAGTATTAGCTGTAGCTGTAGTAGTATTAGCTGTAGTAGTAGTATTAGCTGTTAGCTGTTAGTAGTAGTATTAGCTGTAGTAGTATTAGCTGTTAGCTGTAGTAGTATTAGCTGTGTAGTAGCTGTAGTAGTATTAGCTGTTAGCTGTAGTAGTATTAGCTGTTAGTAGTATTATGTAGTAGTATAGTAGTAGCTGTAGTAGTATTAGCTGTAGTAGTATTAGTAGTATTAGCTGTAGTAGTATTAGCTGTAGTGTAGTAGTATTAGCTGTAGTAGTATTAGCTGTAGTAGTATTAGCTGTTAGTGTAGTATTAGCTGTAGTAGTTAGCTGTTAGCTGTAGTAGTATTAGCTGTAGTAGTATTAGCTGTAGTAGTATTAGCTGTAGTAGTATTAGCTGTAGCTGTAGTAGTATTAGCTGTAGTAGTATTAGCTGTTAGCTGTAGTAGTATTAGCTGTATTAGTAGTATTAGCTGTTAGCTAGCTGTAGTAGTATTATCTGTAGTAGCTATTAGCTGTAGTAGTATTAGCTGTTAGCTGTAGTAGTATTAGCTGTAGTAGTATTAGCTGTTAGCTGTAGTAGTATTAGCTGTAGTAGTATTAGCTGTATTAGCTGTAGTAGTATTAGCTGTAGTAGTAGTATTTAGCTGTTAGCTGTAGTAGTATTAGCTGTAGTATTAGCTGTAGTAGTATGTAGTAGTATTAGCTGTAGTAGTATTAGCTGTAGTGTAGTAGTATTAGCTGTAGTAGTAGTATTAGCTGTTAGCTAGTAGTATTAGCTGTAGTAGTATTAGCTGTTAGCTGTAGTAGTATTAGCTGTTAGTGTAGTATTAGCTGTAGTAGTATTAGCTGTAGTAGTAGTAGTGTGTAGTAGTGTTAGTATTAGCTGTAGTAGTATTAGCTGTAGTAGTATTAGCTGTAGTAGTATTAGCTGTAGTAGTATTAGCTGTTAGCTGTAGTAGTATTAGCTGTAGTAGTATTAGCTGTTAGCTGTAGTAGTTAGCTGTAGTAGTATTAGCTGTTAGCTGTAGTAGTATTAGCTGTAGTGTAGTAGTATTAGCTGTAGTAGTATTAGCTGTTAGCTAGTATTAGCTGTAGTAGTATTAGCTGTAGTAGTATTAGCTGTAGTAGTATAGCTGTTAGCTGTAGTAGTATTAGCTGTAGCTAGTATTAGCTGTAGTAGTATTAGCTGTAGTAGTATTATCTGTAGTAGTATTAGCTGTTAGCTGTAGTAGTATTATCTGTAGTAGTATTAGCTGTTAGCTGTAGTATTAGCTGTAGTAGTATTAGCTGTTAGTAGTATTAGCTGTAGTAGTATTAGCTGTTAGTAGTATTAGCTGTAGTAGTATTAGCTGTAGTAGTATTAGCTGTAGTAGTAGTATTAGCTGTTAGCTGTAGTAGTATTAGCTGTAGTAGTATTAGCTTAGCTGTAGTAGTATTATGTAGTAGTAGTATTAGCTGTAGTAGTATTAGTGTAGTAGTATTAGCTGTTAGCTGTAGTAGTATTAGCTGTAGTATTAGTGTAGTTTAGCTGTAGTAGTATTAGCTGTTAGCTGTAGTAGTATTAGCTGTAGTAGTATTAGCTGTAGTGGTATTAGCTGTAGTAGTATTAGCTGTTAGCTGTAGTAGTATTAGCTGTTAGCTGTAGTATTATCTGTAGTAGTATTAGCTGTAGTAGTATTAGCTGTTAGTAGTATTAGCTGTAGTAGTATTAGCTGTTAGCTGTAGTAGTATTATCTGTAGTAGTATTATCTGTAGTAGTATTAGCTGTAGTAGTATTAGCTGTTAGCTGTAGTAGTATTAGCTGTAGTAGTATTAGCTGTTAGCTGTAGTAGTATTAGCTGTAGTAGTATTAGCTGTATTAGCTGTAGTAGTATTAGCTGTTAGCTGTAGTAGTATTAGCTGTAGTAGTATTATCTGAAGTAGTATTAGCTGTTAGCTGTAGTAGTATTAGCTGTAGTAGTATTAGCTGTTAGCTGTAGTAGTATTAGCTGTAGTAGTATTAGTGTAGTATTAGCTGTTAGTATTAGCTGTAGTATTATTAGTGTAGTAGTATTAGCTGTAGTAGTATTAGCTGTAGTAGTATTAGCTGTTAGCTGTAGTAGTATTAGCTGTAGTAGTATTAGCTGTTAGCTGTAGTAGTATTAGCTGTAGTAGTATTAGCTGTTAGCTGTAGTAGTATTAGCTGTAGTAGTATTAGCTGTATTAGCTGTAGTTAGCTGTAGTAGTATTAGCTGTAGTAGTAGTATTAGCTGTAGTAGTATTAGCTGTAGCTGTAGTAGTATTAGTAGTAGTATTAGCTGTAGCTGTAGTAGTATTAGCTGTTAGCTGTAGTATTAGTATTAGTGTAGTATTAGCTGTAGTAGTATTAGCTGTAGTAGTATTAGCTGTTAGTATTAGCTGTTAGCTGTAGTAGTATTAGCTGTAGTAGTATTAGCTGTAGTATTAGCTGTAGTAGTATTAGCTGTAGTAGTATTATCTGTAGTAGTATTAGTGTTAGCTGTAGTAGTATTAGCTGTTAGCTGTAGTATTAGTAGTAGTATTAGCTGTTAGCTGTAGTAGTATTAGCTGTAGTATTAGCTAGTATTAGCTGTAGTAGTATTAGCTGTAGTAGTATTAGTAGCTAGTATTTAGCTGTAGTAGTATTAGCTGTATTAGCTGTAGTAGTATTAGCTATTAGCTGTAGTAGTATTAGCTGTATTAGCTGTAGTAGTATTAGCTGTAGTAGTATTAGCTGTAGTAGTATTAGCTGTAGTAGTATTAGCTGTTAGCTGTAGTAGTATTAGCTGTAGTAGTATTAGCTGTAGTATTAGCTGTAGTATATTAGCTGTAGTAGTATTAGCTGTAGTAGTATTAGCTGTTAGCTGTAGTAGTATGTAGTAGCTGTAGTAGTATTAGCTGTTAGCTGTAGTAGTATTAGTATTAGCTGTAGTAGTATTAGCTGTAGTAGTATTATTTAGCTGTAGTAGTATTAGCTGTAGTATTAGCTGTAGTATTAGTATTAGCTGTAGTAGTATTAGCTGTAGTAGTATTAGCTGTAGTAGTATATTAGCTGTTAGTATTAGCTGTAGTAGTATTAGCTGTTAGCTGTAGTAGTATTAGCTGTAGTAGTATTAGCTGTAGTAGTATTAGCTGTAGTAGTATTAGCTGTTAGCTGTAGTAGTATTAGCTGTAGTAGTATTAGCTGTTAGCTGTAGTAGTATTAGCTGTTAGCTGTAGTAGTATTAGCTGTTAGCTGTAGTAGTATTAGCTGTAGTAGTATTAGCTGTATTAGCTGTAGTAGTATTAGCTGTTAGCTGTAGTAGTATTAGCTGTGTAGTATTAGTATAGTAGTAGTATTAGCTGTAGTAGTATTATCTGTAGTAGTATTTAGCTGTAGTAGTATTAGCTGTAGTAGTATTAGCTGTTAGCTGTAGTAGTATTAGCTGTAGTAGTATGTAGTAGTTAGCTGTAGTAGTATTAGCTGTTAGCTGTAGTAGTATTAGCTGTTAGCTGTATTAGCTGTAGTAGTATTAGCTGTTAGCTGTAGTATTAGCTGTAGTAGTATTAGCTGTATAGTATTAGCTGTAGCTGTAGTAGTATATTAGCTGTAGTAGTATTAGCTGTTAGCTGTAGTAGTATTAGCTGTAGTAGTATTAGCTGTTAGCTGTAGTAGTATTAGCTGTAGTAGTATTAGCTGTAGTAGTATTAGCTGTTAGTAGTAGTTTAGCTGTAGCTGTAGTAGTATTAGCTGTAGTAGTATTAGCTGTAGTAGTATTAGCTGTAGTAGTATTAGCTGTAGTAGTAGTAGTGTTAGCTGTATTAGCTGTAGTAGTATTAGCTGTAGTAGTATTAGCTGTTAGCTGTAGTAGTATTAGCTGTAGTAGTATTAGCTGTTAGCTGTAGTAGTATTAGCTGTTAGCTGTAGTAGTAGTATTAGCTGTAGTAGTATTAGCTGTATTAGCTGTAGTAGTATTAGCTGTATTAGCTGTAGTAGTATTAGCTGTAGTAATATTAATGTTGACATTCTGTCTTTAGGTTTCCAGCACTTTGACAATTTTTCAATATTCTTTTAATCTTAATGAGAAAATAATTAATGAGGTTCTGTCATTATGAGAACCAGCTTTAACAAGAAAGAAACTTTCACAGAATAAGAACCAGCTGACATCTGATTGGTCAACACACAAGGTCGGCCTGTGATTGGTCTGGAGCCTCGGCTGTAAGATGAAACCGGAGAGGACGCAGCTTAGCATGATGAGCAGCACGTAATTACAAAAGCTAATTAATGGAATAATTAACGCTTCCTGGTTCCCCGTCGGAGAGCCGTTTAACAGTGACGGCTTAACGAGCTCATCTGGAGCTGTGTTCACCTGGAGAGTGAGGAGAACTTTCTCTAAGTAGTGGTGGGGTCCCTCAGGGTTCTACTGTTGGTCCTCGATAGTTTTAGGTCACTTTAAAGTAAAGACCCAACAACAAACGGTTCTTAAATCCTAATAACATAAATATGTATAGAACTGTCACTGATACGTCAGGGGTTCCCTAAATCTTAATCCCTATATCTCTAAATCAAAACACCAATAAAGAGTCCGATGAACAGCTGGTCACTGTAGTCTCCATGGTGATGAAGGAACATGTGACCCGGTGTTTCTCTGTTTTTCATTCTCATAAACTAAAGTGAAACTCTCTAAAGGAGTTTTGATTCTGAAAACGTCTTCGTAGATCTTCGTAGATCTTCATAGATCTTCGTAGATTTTTGTAGATCTTCTCAAACTCTGGAAACGACCCGACATTGTGTTCGTTGTTTACTTGTGTGATGAGCAGCGTGAACATCCATGTCGGTTTCTCCTTATCGCCGTGTCCCTGATAGACGTTAGAGGTGATCAATCGGTTCAACTAGAAGAAGAAGAACAAGTAATGACTTGCTGTTTTCTCTATTGATCAATCAGTTGATCATAAATAAACTCAAACACAAACAGTCTTTTAGTTTGAAGCGTTTATCTTCAACTGCTGAACTGCTCCCCCCCTCCTCCTCCTCCCCCTCCTCCCCTTCCCCCTCCTCCTCTGTGTGTGACAGCAGTGATTGACAGCTGACATTAAGTTGTTTAGCAGTAAAATGTCAGAGTCTGAATATCATAAAATAAACATTTGACCAGTCAGATCATAAATCTGTGTTTTATCCATTTCAGCTTTTACTCTGAAGAAGGTTGACTGCTCATCAAGAACTTTAACAGTATTTATAATAATTATAATTTATTAATAAAGCAACTTTCATACAGAATAAGCAGCTCAAAGTTCTTTATGAATTATAAAAGAAAAGAAAATGAGAAAGAAGAAAATGAACAGTTAAAACAATAAGATGATGATGAAGTGTACATAGTAAATAAATCAATCACATATGTATCATTGATTATGATATTTGAGTCTTCATCTTATGTTGGGATCCCTGGAGCATAAAGATACTTCATACTGAGTACTCCAACAATACTTCTGGTTGTCCTCCAGAGGTGGAGAAAGTACTTCAGAAAATCATTCATGATACATCAATAATATCTAATTATAATATAAAATACCACAGAGAGACTCTCTGGCTGCAGTCTGGTGGACAGAACCATGAGCTCCGTTAAAACTGATCCACTGTCAACTACCACTATCCAGGAGCATTATGGGAAAAGTAGGACCCACTGTTTTTGGACTAAAAGTCTCCACCTGTGTGAGTGTGTGTGTGTGTGTGTGTGTGTGTGTGTGTGTGTGTGTGTGTGTGTGTGTGTGTGTGTGTGTGTGTGTGTGTGTGTGTGTGTGTGTGTGTGTGTGTGTGTGTGTGTGTGTGTGTGTGTGTGTGATTACATCCAGTACTGTGTTCTACACACACACAAACACTCCATGACTGTTCATATCTATGCCAAACCACACATTTGTCTCCGGCTATAAGAAGGCAATCAGAGTGTGTGTGTGTGTGTGTGTGTGTGTGTGTGTGTGTGTGTGTGTGTGTGTGTGTGTGTGTGTGTGTGTGTGTGTGTGTGTGTGTGTGTGTGTGTGTGTGAGAGTGTGTCTGTTAGTC
>NC_072453.1:19215671-19220671 GCF_027596085.1 Anoplopoma fimbria
TATTATTATTAAGAAGCCTGATTTGTTGCCTTTGAAATCTTATAGACTCTGGTCTTACCTGTCTTGAACTGGTCCTACCTGTCTTGAACTGGTCCTACCTGTCTTGAACTGGTCCTACCTGTCTTGAACTGGTCCTACCTGTCTTGACTCTGGTCTTAACTGTCTTGATTTTGGATTGACTTACTCCTATGGACTCTGGACCCACCTGTCTGGACTCTGGACCCACCTGTCTGGACTCTGGACTCTGGATTCTGGACTCTGGACTCTGGTCAGAGTCCAGAGTCCAGAGTCCAGACAGGTGGGTCCAGAGTCCAGAGTCCAGACAGGTGGGTTCAGAGTCCAGAGTCCAGAGTCCAGAGTCCAGAGTCCAGAGTCCAGAGTCCAGACAGGTGAGACCAGAGTCCAGGACTCTGGTCTCACCTGTCTGGACACAGCAGACTCATAATGTGATAGTACAGCTGTGTAGTAGAACAGAGGTCAGGTGATGTAATGTCTTCAGTGATGAGATTGGCTGCTCAGCCTCACACACACACACACACACACACACACACACACACACACACACACACACACACACACACACACACACACACACACACACACACACACACACACACACACACACACTCACTTTATAATTAATCTGCTGCCGTACTTGAAAGGAGGGAAAGTAGTCATTACGAGTTGAGTGTGTGTGTGTTGTGTGTGTGTGTGTGTGTGTGTGTGTGTGTGTGTGTGTGTGTGTGTGTGTGTGTGTGTGTGTGTGTGTGTGTGTGTATGTTAGTTTGAATGGACTAAGCTAAAGCGGATAATAGCCACGACCCAATTAAATCATGTTCTGTGTGTGTGTGTGTGTGTGTGTGTGTGTGTGTGTGTGTGTGTGTGTGTGTGTGTGTGTGTGTGTGTGTGTGTGTGAGTGTGAGTGCACTGTGGGTTGGAACCCTCATACAGGTCACAACATTTCACCCATAAAATAATGTTTCATGTCTTTGTTTCCCAAACGTGGAGCTTTGTAGATGCTAACATTTCTGTTTACCTGTCTGTCTGTCTGTCTGTCTGTCTGTCTCTCTGTCTGTCTGTCTGTCTGTCTGCTGTCTGTCTGTCTGTCTGTCTGTCTGTCTGTCTGTCTGTCTGTCTGTCTGTCTGTCTGTCTGTCTGTCTGTCTCTGTCTGTCTGTCTCTCTGTCTGTCTGTCTGTCTGTCTGTCTGTCTGTCTGTCTGTCTGTCTCTGTCTGTCTGTCTCTCTGTCTGTCTGTCTGCCTCTGTCTGTCTGTCTGTCTGTCTGTCTGTCTGTCTGTCTGTCTGTCTGTCTGTCTGTCTGTCTCCCGTCCAGCAGCCACTCCCTGTATTAAAGCCATTAGTCCCAGTGAGGGCTGGACGACAGGCGGAGCGACCGTCATCCTGATCGGAGACAACTTCTTTGACGGCCTGCAGGTTGTCTTTGGCACCATGCTGGTGTGGAGCGAGGTGAGACACACACACACACACACACACACACACACACACACACACACACACACACACACACACACACACACACACACACACACACACACACACACACACACACACACACACACCTGCAATCCATAACCAATAATCAATTGAGCCAATGAACAGCCTTTATTTAATATATGAAGGTCCATATGTTTTCTCTGTAAACACCGCTCACTCTCTCTGTGTCTCACTCTCTCTGTGTCTCACTCTCTCTGTGTCTCACTCTCTCCAGCTGATCACTCCTCATGCTATCCGGGTGCAGACTCCCCCCCGTCACATCCCCGGTGTTGTCGAGGTAACGCTGTCCTACAAGTCCAAACAATTCTGTAAAGGAGCACCTGGACGATTTGTTTACACAGGTAACACACTAATGACTCATCTACACAGGTAACACACTAATGACTCATCTACACAGGTAACACATTAATGACTCATCTACACAGGTAACACACTAATGACTCATCTACACAGGTAACACACTAATGACTCATCTACACAGGTAACACACTAATGACTCATCTACACAGGTAACACATTAATGACTCACCTACACAGGTAACACATTAATGACTCACACAGGTAACACACTAATGACTCATCTACACAGGTAACACATTAATGACTCACACAGGTAACACATTAATGACTCACACAGGTAACACATTAATGACTCATCTACACAGGTAACACACTAATGACTCACCTACACAGGTAACACATTAATGACTCACCTACACAGGTAACACATTAATGACTCACCTACACAGGTAACACATTAATGACTCACCTACACAGGTAACACACTAATGACTCACCTACACAGGTAACACACTAATGACTCATCTACACAGGTAACACACTAATGACTCATCTACACAGGTAACACATTAATGACTCATCTACACAGGTAACACATTAATGACTCACACAGGTAACACACTAATGACTCACCTACACAGGTAACACACTAATGACTCATCTACACAGGTAACACATTAATGACTCATCTACACAGGTAACACATTAATGACTCACCTACACAGGTAACACATTAATGACTCACACAGGTAACACATTAATGACTCATCTACACAGGTAACACATTAATGACTCATCTACACAGGTAACACACTAATGACTCATCTACACAGGTAACACATTAATGACTCATCTAGACAGGTAACACACTAATGACTCATCTACACAGGTAACACACTAATGACTCATCTACACAGGTAACACATTAATGACTCATCTACACAGGTAACACATTAATGACTCACCTACACAGGTAACACATTAATGACTCACCTACACAGGTAACACATTAATGACTCATCTACACAGGTAACACATTAATGACTCACCTACACAGGTAACACATTAATGACTCATCTACACAGGTAACACATTAATGACTCATCTAGACAGGTAACACACTAATGACTCACCTACACAGGTAACACATTAATGACTCATCTAGACAGGTAACACACTAATGACTCATCTAGACAGGTAACACATTAATGACTCATCTACACAGGTAACACACTAATGACTCATCTACACAGGTAACACATTAATGACTCACCTACACAGGTAACACATTAATGACTCATCTAGACAGGTAACACACTAATGACTCACCTACACAGGTAACACATTAATGACTCATCTACACAGGTAACACATTAATGACTCACCTACACAGGTAACACATTAATGACTCATCTAGACAGGTAACACACTAATGACTCATCTAGACAGGTAACACATTAATGACTCATCTACACAGGTAACACACTAATGACTCATCTACACAGGTAACACATTAATGACTCATCTAGACAGGTAACACATTAATGACTCATCTACACAGGTAACACACTCATAATGTATATATATGTGTATATGTATATATATTTTTATATATATATATATATATATATATATATATATACAGCAGGTAAAATAAGTATTGAACACGTCACCATTTTTCTCAGTAAATATATTTCTAAAGGTCCTATTGACATGAAATGTTCACCAGATGTCGGTAACAACCCAAGTAATCCATACATACAAAGAAAACCAAACAAATAAGTTCAGAAATTAAGTTATGTGTAATAAAATGGAATGACACAGGGAAAAGTATTGAACACGCTGACTGAAATGTATTTAATACTTGGTACAGAAGCCTTTGTTGGTAACGACAGCTTCAAGACGCCTCCTGTATGGAGAAACTAGTCACATGCATTGCTCAGGTGTGATTTTGGCCCATTCTTCCACACAAACAGTCTTCAAATCTTGAAGGTTCCGTGGGCCTCTTCTATGAACTCTGATCTTTAGTTCTTTCCATAGAGTTTCTATTGGATTCAAGTCAGGTGATTGGCTGGGCCATTCTTGCAGCTTTATTTTCTTTCTCTGAAACCAATGGAGAGTTTCCTTGGCTGTGTGTTTGGGGTCATTGTCTTGCTGAAATGTCCACCCTGGTTTCATCTTCATCATCCTGCTAGATGGCAGCAGATTTTTATCAAGAATGTCTCGGTACATTTTTCCATTCATCCTTCCTTCAATTATATGAAGTTTGCCAGTGCCGTATGCTGAGAAACAGCCCCACACCATGATGTTCCACCTCCAAACTTCACTGTTGGTCTGGTGTTTTTGGGGTGATGTGCAGTGCCATTTGACTCCAAACATGGTGTGTATTATGGCCTCCAAAGAGTTCCATGTTGGTCTCATCTGACCAGACTATATTCTCCCAGTATTTCACAGGCTTGTCTAAATGTTGTGCAGCAAACTTTAAACGAGCTTCAACATGCTTTTTCTTCAGCAGTGGAGTCTTGCGTGGTGAGCGTGCATACAGGCCACGGCGGTTGATGCATTACTTATTGTTTTCTTTGAAACAATTGTACCTGCTGATTCCAGGTCTTTCTGAAGCTCTCCACTAGTGCTCCTTGGCTCTTGGACAACTCTTCTGATAATTATTTTCACTCCTCTGTCCGAAATCTTGCGAGGAGCACCTGGTCGTGGCCGGTTTATGGTGAAATGATGTTCTTTCCACTTCCGGATTATGGCCCCAACAGTGCTCACTGGAACATTCAGAAGTTTAGAAATCCTTCTGTAACCAATGCCATCAGTATGTTCTGCAACAATAAGGTTGTGAAGGTCTTGAGAGAGCTCTTTGCTTTTGCCCATCATGAGATGTTTCTTGTGTGACACCTTGGTAATGAGACACCTTTTTATAGGCCATCAGTTGGGACTGAACCAGCTGATATTCATTTGCACTGACAAGGGGCAGGACTGCTTTCTAATTACTGATAGATTTCAGCTGCTGTCTTGTCTTTCCATGCCTTTTTGCACCTCCCTTTCTTCATGTGTTCAATACTTTTTCCCTGTCATTCCATTGTATTACACATAACTTAATTTCTGAACTTATTTGTTTGGTTCTCTTTGTATGTATGGATTACTTGGGTTGTTACCGACATCTGGTGAATATTTCATGTC
>NC_072453.1:19230671-19238171 GCF_027596085.1 Anoplopoma fimbria
CCTCCTGTCCTCCTGTCCTCCTGTCCTCATGTCCTCCTGTCCTCATGTCCTGTCCTCCTGTCCTCCTGTCCTCCTGTCCACCTGTCCTCCTGTCCTCCTGTCCTCCTGTCCTCCTGTCCTCCTGTCCTCCTGTCCACCTGTCCTCCCACCTGTCCACCTCCTCCTGTCCTGTCCTCCTGTCCTCCTGTCCTCCTCCTGTCCACCTGTCCCACCTGTCCTCATGTCCTGTCCTCCTGTCCTCATGTCCTGTCCTCCTGTCCTCCTGTCCACCTGTCCTCATGTCCTCCTGTCCACCTGTCCACCTGTCCTCCTGTCCTCCTGTCCTCCTGTCCTCCTGTCCTCCTGTCCTCATGTCCTCCTGTCCTCCTGTCCTCCTGTCCTGTCCACCTGTCCTCCTGTCCTCATGTCCTCCTGTCCTCCTGTCCTCCTGTCCACCTGTCCTCCTGTCCTCCTGTCCTCCTGTCCTCCTGTCCACCTGTCCTCCTGTCCTCCTGTCCTCCTGTCCTCCTGTCCACCTGTCCTCCTGTCCTCCTGTCCTCCTGTCCTCCTGTCCACCTGTCCTCATGTCCTCCTGTCCTCCTGTCCACCTGTCCTCCCTCCTGTCCTCATGTCCTCCTGTCCACCTGTCCACCTGTCCTCCTGTCCACCTGTCCTCCCTCCTGTCCACCTCCTGTCCTCCTGTCCACCTGTCCTCCTGTCCACCTGTCCTCCTGTCCTCCTGTCCACCTGTCCTCCTGTCCACCTGTCCTCATGTCCACCTGTCCTCCTGTCCTCCTGTCCTCCTGTCCTCCTGTCCACCTGTCCTCCTGTCCTCCTGTCCACCTGTCCTCATGTCCTCCTGTCCACCTGTCCTCCTGTCCACCTGTCCTCATGTCCACCTGTCCACCTGTCCTCATGTCCTCCTGTCCACCTGTCCTCCTGTCCACCTGTCCACCTGTCCACCTGTCCACCTGTCCTCCTGTCCTCCTGTCCACCTGTCCTCATGTCCACCTGTCCACATGTCCTCCTGTCCACCTGTCCACCTGTCCACCTGTCCTCTTGTATTTTTGTGTTGCTCTGTGAATGTCTTTCCTCTTCATAGATGATGATTTAATAATCGATCACACGTTCACAGTCGACTTTCTTCAGACTGACTTTTGCAGCTTTATGACTCAGAACCTCCTGAAACACAGAAACACTTTATATTCACTCCGTCCTCCGACACGCTTCTCAACACACGGATAATCACAGCACACACACACACACACACACACACACACACACACACACACACACACACACACACACACACACACACACACACACACACACACACACACACACACACACACACACACACACACACACACACACACACACACACACACACACTGACTCAGGTCTACGTAAGTGAAGGAGTAACCTTGAATAGCTTGTAAACGAATGTAAATCCAACTGTAGTAATAATCATAACAACATTAGTGTGTGTGTGTGTGTGTGTGTGTGTGTGTGTGTGTGTGTGTGTGTGTGTGTGTGTGTGTGTGTGTGTGTGTGTGTGTTTTAAGGTCAGACGCTGTGTGTGTGTGTGTGTGTGTGTGTGTGTGTGTGTTTGTGTGTGTGATAACTTAAAATAAAAGTGTGTTTTAAATGTGAGAGCAGTGAGAATATAGCGATGAGTCTTCCTGTTGATGCCAGATTGTTCTCGTCTGCTTTTATTGTGAAACTCTTGTAGCGACCTGCTCTCACTTCCTCTAGAGGTTAATATATGTTAGTTCATCATCATTCAGCTTCCTGTTCCTTTGACCAATGAACTACTAAACTAAAGAACTTCTGTTAAACTAAAGAACTATCTAAAGAACTAAAACTAAAGAACATCTACTAAACTAAAGAACATCTAAAACTAAAGAACATCTACTAAACTAAAGAACATCTACTAAACTAAAGAACATCTACTAAACTAAAGAACGTCTACTAAACTAAAGAACATCTACTAAACTAAAGAACATCTACTAAACTAAAGAACATCTACTAAACTAAAGAACATCTACTAAACTAAAGAACATCTACTAAACTAAAGAACATCTACTAAACTAAAGAACATCTACTAAACTAAAGAACATCTGTAAGAACATCTACTAAACTAAAGAACATCTACTAAACTAAAGAACATCCACTAAACTAAAGAACATCTAAACTAAAGAACATAAACTAAAGAACATCTACTAAACTAAAGAACATCTACTAAACTAAAGAACATCTACTAAACTAAAGAACATCTACTAAACTAAAGAACATCTACTAAACTAAAACATCTAAAACTAAACATCTACTAAACTAAAGAACATCTACTAAACTAAAGAACATCTACTAAACTAAAGAACATCTACTAAACTAAAGAACATCTACTAAACTAAAGAACATCTACTAAACTAAAGAACATAAACTAAAGAACATAAACTAAAGAACATCTACTAAACTAAAGAACATCTACTAAACTAAAGAACATCTACTAAACTAAAGAACGTCTACTAAACTAAAGAACATCTACTAAAAAGAACATCTAAAACTAACATCTACTAAACTAAAGAACATCTACTAAACTAAAGAACATCTACTAAACTAAAGAACATCTACTAAACTAAAGAACATCTACTAAACTAAAGAACATCTACTAAACTAAAGAACATCTACTAAAAACTAAAGAACATCTACTAAACTAAAGAACATCTACTAAACTAAAGAACGTCTACTAAACTAAAGAACATCTACTAAACTAAAGAACATCTACTAAACTAAAGAACATCTACTAAACTAAAGAACATCTACTAAACTAAAACTAAAGAACATCTACTAAACTAAAGAACATCTACTAAACTAAAGAACATCTACTAAACTAAAGAACATCTACTAAACTAAAGAACATCTACTAAACTAAAGAACATCTACTAAACTAAAGAACATCTACTAAACTAAAGAACATCTACTAAACTAAAGAACATCTACTAAACTAAAGAACATCTACTAAACTAAAGAACATCTATCTACTAAACTAAAGAACGCTACTAAACTAAAGAGCATCTACTTAAACTAAAGAACATCTACTAAACTAAAGAACATCTCTACTAAACTAAAGAACATCCACTAAACTAAAGAACATCTACTAAACTAAAGAACATCTGTTAAACTAAAGAGCATCTACTAAACTAAAGAACATCTACTAAACTAAAGAACATCTACTAAACTAAAGAACGTCTACTAAACTAAAGAGCATCTGTTAAACTAAAGAACATCTACTAAACTAAAGAACATCCACTAAACTAAAGAACATCTACTAAACTAAAGAACATCTACCAAACTAAAGAACATCTACTAAACTAAAGAACATCTAGTAAACTAAAGAGCATCTACTAAACTAAAGAACATCCATTAAACTATAGAACATCTGTTAAACTATAGAACATCTACTAAACTATAGAACATCTGTTAAACTAAACTAAAGAAACTATAGAACATCTGTTAAACTAAAGAACATCTGTTAAACTAAAGAGCATCTACTAAACTAAAGAACATCTACTAAACTAAAGAACATCTACTAAACTAAAGAACATCTGTTAAACTAAAGAACATCTACTAAACTAAAGAACATCTACTAAACTAAAGAACATCTACTAAACTAAAGAACATCTACTAAACTAAAGAACATCTACTAAACTAAAGAACATCTACTAAACTAAAGAACATCTGTTAAACTAAAGAACATCTAGTAAACTAAAGAACGTCTACTAAACTAAAGAACATCTACTAAACTAAAGAACATCTACTAAACTAAAGAACATCTACTAAACTAAAGAGCATCTACTAAACTAAAGAACGTCTACTAAACTAAAGAGCATCTACTAAACTAAAGAACGTCTACTAAACTAAAGAACATCTACTAAACTAAAGAACATCTACTAAACTAAAGAACATCTACTAAACTAAAGAACATCTACTAAACTAAAGAGCATCTACTAAACTAAAGAACATCTACTAAACTAAAGAACATCTACTAAACTAAAGAACATCTACTAAACTAAAGAACATCTACTAAACTAAAGAACATCTACTAAACTAAAGAGCATCTACTAAACTAAAGAACATCTACTAAACTAAAGAACATCTACTAAACTAAAGAACATCTACTAAACTAAAGAACATCTACTAAACTAAAGAACATCTACTAAACTAAAGAACATCTACTAAACTAAAGAACATCTACTAAACTAAAGAACATCTACTAAACTAAAGAACATCTACTAAACTAAAGAACATCTACTAAACTAAAGAACATCTACTAAACTAAAGAACATCTACTAAACTAAAGAACATCTACTAAACTAAAGAACATCTACTAAACTAAAGAACATCCACTAAACTAAAGAACATCTACTAAACTAAAGAACGTCTACTAAACTAAAGAACATCTACTAAATTAAAGAACATCTACTAAACTAAAGAACATCTACTAAACTAAAGAGCATCTACTAAACTAAAGAACATCTACTAAACTAAAGAACGTCTACTAAACTAAAGAACATCTACTAAACTAAAGAACATCTACTAAACTAAAGAACATCTACTAAACTAAAGAACATCTACTAAACTAAAGAACGTCTACTAAACTAAAGAACATCTACTAAACTAAAGAACGTCTACTAAACTAAAGAGCATCTGTTAAACTAAAGAACATCTACTAAACTAAAGAACATCTACTAAACTAAAGAACATCCACTAAACTAAAGAACATCTACTAAACAAAAGAACTTCTGTTAAACTAAAGAGCATCTACTAAACTAAAGAACATCTACTAAACTAAAGAACGTCTACTAAACTAAAGAACATCTACTAAACTAAAGAACATCTACTAAACTAAAGAACATCTACTAAACTAAAGAACATCTACTAAACTAAAGAACATCTACTAAACTAAAGAACATCTACTAAACTAAAGAACATCTACTAAACTAAAGAACGTCTACTAAACTAAAGAACATCCACTAAACTAAAGAACATCTACTAAACTAAAGAGCATCTACTAAACTAAAGAGCATCTACTAAACTAAAGAACATCTAAACTAAAACATCTACTAAACTATAGAACATCTGTTAAACTATAGAACATCTGTTAAACTAAAGAACATCTACTAAACTAAAGAACATCTACTAAACTAAAGAGCATCTACTAAACTAAAGAACATCTACTAAACTAAAGAGCATCTACTAAACTAAAGAACATCTTAAACTAAAACATCTGTTAAAAGAACATCTACTAAACTAAAGAACATCTACTAAACTAAAGAACATCTACTAAACTAAAGAACATCTACTAAACTAAAGAACATCTACTAAACTAAAGAACATCTACTAAACTAAAGAACATCTACTAAACTAAAGAGCATCTACTAAACTAAAGAACATCTACTAAACTAAAGAACGTTTACTAAACTAAAGAACATCTACTAAACTAAAGAACATCTACTAAACTAAAGAACATCTACTAAACTAAAGAACATCTACTAAACTAAAGAACGTCTACTAAACTAAAGAACATCTACTAAACTAAAGAACGTCTACTAAACTAAAGAACATCTGTTAAACTAAAGAACATCTACTAAACTAAAGAACATCTACTAAACTAAAGAACATCCACTCAACTAAAGAACATCTACTAAACAAAAGAACTTCTACTAAACTAAAGAACATCTACTAAACTAAAGAACATCTACTAAACTAAAGAACGTCTACTAAACTAAAGAACATCTACTAAACAAAAGAACTTCTGTTAAACTAAAGAACATCTACTAAACTAAAGAACATCTACTAAACTAAAGAACATCTACTAAACTAAAGAACATCTACTAAACTAAAGAACATCTACTAAACTAAAGAACGTCTACTAAACTAAAGAACATCTACTAAACTAAAGAACATCTACTAAACTAAAGAGCATCTACTAAACTAAAGAGCATCTACTAAACTATAGAACATCTGTTAAACTATAGAACATCTACTAAACTATAGAACATCTGTTAAACTATAGAACATCTGTTAAACTAAAGAACATCTACTAAACTAAACTACTAAACATCTACTAAACTAAAGAAATCTACTAAACTAAAGAACATCTACTAAACTAAAGAACATCTACTAAACTAAAGAACATCTACTAAACTAAAGAACATCTGTTAAACTAAAGAGCATCTACTAAACTAAAGAACATCTACTAAACTAAAGAACATCTACTAAACTAAAGAACATCTACTAAACTAATCTGTTAAACTAAAGAACATCTACTAAACTAAAGAACATCTACTAAACTAAAGAACATCTACTAAACTAAAGAACATCTACTAAACTAAAGAACATCTACTAAACTAAAGAACATCCATTAAACTATAGAACATCTGTTAAACTAAAGAACATCTGTTAAACTAAAGAACATCTGTTAAACTATAGAACATCTGTTAAACTATAGAACATCTGTTAAATTATAGAACATCTGTTAAACTATAGAACATCTGTTAAACTAAAGAACATCTGTTAAACTAAAGAGCATCTACTAAACTAAAGAACATCTTTTAAACTAAAGAACATTATTGTCTTAGACTACCTTCTCTTTGAATTTCCCTCACTAGTGATAATAGATATAAATATACATAAAATAAAGATAAGTATTACTTCACCGCGGTAACCACTGAGTAGTATAGTAGTAGTAGTAAATTGACCTTTGCCCGACAAAGTCAACATGAATACTTGAAGTGCTTCTTGTTCTACAGGAGATCATCCTGAAGCGAGCGGCCGACATCGCCGAAGCTCTCTACAGTGTTCCCAGGAACCACAACCAGATCCCGTCGCTAGGCAACAGCGCCTCCCACGGCATGATGGGAGTGAACTCCTTCAGCGGACAGCTGGCCGTCAACGTCTCCGACACAACACAAGGTACGAGCACCAGGACCAGTACTGCCAGTACTACCAGTACTGTAGTACTGCAGTATCATTAAACGTGATGATGTCCTCCTCTTCCAGTCGGGTACAGTCGGAACACCAGCAGCGTGTCGCCGCGGGGATACGTCCCAAGCTCCAGCTCCCAACAGAGTAACTATGGCAACACCGTCAGCAACAGCATGAACGGCTACGGCAACACCGGCATGACAAACTTAGGAGTGGCAACGTCTCCCGGCTTCCTCAACGGGTCGTCAGCCAACTCTCCCTACGGCAGTAAGTACCAAGGTAAATACTACTACTACTACTATGATCAGTGAAAACACAGTAATACTACTACTACTACTACTACTACTACTACTACTACTACTACTATGATCAGTGAAAACACAGTAATACTACTACTACTACTACTACTACTACTACTACTACTACTATGATCAGTGAAAACACAGTAATACTACTACTACTACTACTACTACTACTACTACTACTACTACTACTATGATCAGTGAAAACACAGTAATACTACTACTACTA
>NC_072453.1:19240671-19243171 GCF_027596085.1 Anoplopoma fimbria
GGACAGAGGAGGTGAGGGTGTAAGGACAGAGGATGTGAGGGTCTAAGGACAGAGGATGTGAGGGTGTAAGGACAGAGGATGTGAGGGTCTAAGGACAGAGGATGTGAGGGTGTAAGGACAGAGGATGTGAGGGTGTAAGGACAGAGGATGTGAGGGTCTAAGGACAGAGGATGTGAGGGTCTAAGGACAGAGGATGTGAGGGTCTAAGGACAGAGGATGTGAGGGTGTAAGGACAGAGGATGTGAGGGTCTAAGGACAGAGGATGTGAGGGTCTAAGGACAGAGGATGTGAGGGTCTAAGGACAGAGGATGTGAGGGTCTAAGGACAGAGGATGTGAGGGTCTAAGGACAGAGGATGTGAGGGTCTAAGGACAGAGGATGTGAGGGTCTAAGGACAGAGGAGGTGAGGGTCTAAGGACAGAGGATGTGAGGGTGTAAGGACAGAGGATGTGAGGGTCTAAGGACAGAGGATGTGAGGGTCTAAGGACAGAGGATGTGAGGGTGTAAGGACAGAGGATGTGAGGGTCTAAGGACAGAGGATGTGAGGGTGTAAGGACAGAGGATGTGAGGGTCTAAGGACAGAGGATGTGAGGGTCTAAGGACAGAGGATGTGAGGGTCTAAGGACAGAGGATGTGAGGGTGTAAGGACAGAGGATGTGAGGGTCTAAGGACAGAGGATGTGAGGGTCTAAGGACAGAGGATGTGAGGGTCTAAGGACAGAGGATGTGAGGGTGTAAGGACAGAGGATGTGAGGGTGTAAGGACAGAGGATGTGAGGGTGTCTGTAAGGACAGAGGATGTGAGGGTGTAAGGACAGAGGATGTGAGGGTGTAAGGACAGAGGATGTGAGGGTCTAAGGACAGAGGATGTGAGGGTGTAAGGACAGAGGATGTGAGGGTCTAAGGACAGAGGATGTCTCATGTGTACAGATTGTAAAGCCCTCTGAGGCAAATTTGTAATTTGCGATTTTGTGCTCTACTAAATAAACTGAATTGAATTGAATATATACACTATCTGTCTGTCTGTCTGTCTGTCTGTCTGTCTGTCTGTCTGTCTGTCTGTCTGTCTGTCTGTCTGTCTGTCTTCATCAGTCCAACAGAAGTCTTATTCACCGGTTGTCTCTGTCTCTGCAGCGATGTCCGGCCTCGTCGTTCCTCCGATGTAAAACGTCTTCCTCCTCGTTCCTCGTCTCTCTCCTCCCCCTCAGCCACGAGCACCAATCACCTCAGAGGAGGCGGGCCTCAGGCAGCAGCTGACCAGTCAGGACGGAGTATTGATCCGTCCGTCCCAGATGAAAAAAGAAACGGTTGTCTCTGATTGGACGGAGACGAAGATATAAAGGACTTTTCTGATGTTTCACTGTGTGTTTAAGTAAAAAGAAGTGACATCACACCAGCTGATTGATCACCTGCTGAAGAGGTGAACACATGAGGAGACTGATTGTCCCAGAGGAGGACAGTCACAAACCGTCCACAACATGTGAGTTAAGAACTGAAATCCATCAAATGAAAACCTCCTGGTTTACCTCTGCTGCTGTCGGCCAATCAGAGTCCAGTATTGTGACGAGACATGAACACCTGATGAAAGGTGTGAAAGCTGAAGTTTGGTGGTTTAAATAGTTTCATTGAACTCAAGAATAATGAATGAAGCTTTGTCCTTCCCTAGCCCCGCCCCTTCCCTTTAGCCCCGCCCCCGCTTGTCCGTGTTGTTTAATTGTTCTTATCTTGTTTTCTTTTCACTGTAAAAACAAGTCCTGCATCCTGATTGGTTACTGTCACATTCTGTCTTCTTGTTCAGAGTTGTCTTTTTTATTATAGCTCCTCCTCCTTCTCCTGAGCCCCGCCCCGAGCACTTAAACCCCGCCCCCTTGATTTCTGTGTGGGTTTTGTTATTTTTGCCTAAGTTGTAGCTGGCTAAATATTAATACGTCAATGTGGTTGATCCCCCCCCCCACCGTCACCGAGGTAAACTCTTTTTGTAACATACAGATTATAAATATGTATTTATATCTCAGATTGTTTTTGTATAAATGGATGTTGAGTCATGCCGTCTTCATGGGGTGTTAAACGTGTGTGTGTGTGTGTGTGTGTGTGTGTGTGTGTGTGTGTGTGTGTGTGTGTGTGTGTGTGTGTGTGTGTGTGTGTGATTGTGTGAGTGATGTCACAAACAAACCATTGTTTTGTATCAAAAAAAGAAACCGTTAATGTCTTCACACATTTATAATCTGTCAATCAAAGCTGACCCAGTTGGCTCCACTTGTTTGTAATGTAAACCTTGTTTTAATGACTGTTGGCTGTAACGAAAACAATAAACTCAGCAGCTTTGAAACTCTGTCGCTTCTTTTAGATGGAAAATCAGGTTATAATATAAAAACAAACCTCCGTCAAAGGGACAGTGAAAATCTCTTAACGTTACATTGTTCTCTTAACGTTACATTGTTCTCTTAACGTTACATTGTTCTCTTAACGTTACATTGTTCTCTTAACGTTACATTGTTCTCTT